>NC_056751.1:456637936-456785512 GCF_019279795.1 Protopterus annectens
GACTGCACAAGCAAACCTAAATGAAATTGCATGCATCAGGCTCAATATTGAGATGAGAGAAAAGAATTACACACATGCAAATTACATATAACACATACAACATACATATCACTAAATTTAAGTTAGACTGTTATTTTACTATATACTACTATAAATTACTATGTCTGCAGTTTTTAGCAGCTAAGTGATTGATTATTGCACATTTATTTATTGCATACTTATTTTTTGATATGTTAGAATAGCTAGCAGATAAATACCGTACTTGACTGACATTGTAAACAGATAACTATGAGTGAGCATCTCATAATTTCTATTGCACCATAATGGTTTGACCAACACAAGACCTTGTCAATAACTAACATTTCTGAGATTGCATCCAGAATTCAAGAACCTAATCACCTGTGAAAAGATATTGTTCCTGAGTATGGTTGTTTTACAACACACACTGTGGTATTGTCTGCCAGATGACAAGCTTGTAAACAGGCCATAGGCAGGGTGTGTAGGATCACTGTCTATTTTCGCGGACCTGTTGCAGCAATGTGTCATATATAGACCATGTATCACTGGGAAGTTGGATCCTGTTATTGTCTCAGCAACCTTCACTGCCTTATTTAGCTTTTTGATCTGTGACTCAACAGCCCCCATACCACACCATGAAGTTGCTCATTAGGATGCTTTCTATGGCACCCCTGTAGAAGTGATAAGGTTGGAGGGTGGTAAATTAACTATCCTTAACCTCCACAGAAAATGCAGGCATTGGTGGACTTTCCTGACCATGTGACTGGTAATGACCACGATATTTCCTTCGCAATATGGAATCCCAGGAGTTTTGTGCTACTTCCTATTTCCACCCTCTCTCTATTAATCATGAGTGGAGAGTGAGCCGGATGGGTTCTCCTGTTATGATCTCCTTGCTTTTGGTGACACTGAGATCAAGGTTGTACCTAGCACACAAGTCATTCAGTAGAATCACTTCTTCCCTCTATGCTCCTTCATCTTCATTAGTATTCAGTGATACAATTTAACAATTGCACAATTCTTATATTTTTGTATTAAAATTTACTAGAGTTTGAAATTGAGATTAGTCTGTCAGTTTACCGTTCAGCAACTTATATATATTATTTGCTCATCATTAACTTTCTGCTGTTTTGCATAATGCTGCTCAATAGTTGCATTACGTTTCATATTTATATAGTAATGATTTTATGCTACTATTACTGGTCTGCTTCTGTTTTACTGACATTTATGTTTTTCATTTACTTTATATATTCTTTGCCTAAACTGCCCAAGTCATGGATGAAAGAATGTTAAGGACAGTTCTCTTACTTGGTTAACAAATGAGAAAGAAAGAAAGAAAGAACTGAGGGTTAGATGGTTGTTTTAATAAAATTCTGAAATCTAGGGTAAATAAGGCCACTGAGTAGCAGGGTAAGAACTGAAGTCAATTACATCCCTATTTACTTTTAGCTGTAAGAGAAGTGCTCCCAGAATCAGGAGGATTTACCTTTAAGTTACCCAATGGCTGGGTATAAGAAAGAAAGAAGACTTGGGAGGAGGAGAAAATCCAATTTAAAAGTGTGGTAGCACATTAAGATAGGACAAGAAGCTGTTATGCCTATAGGTAAGGAACATATGCAAAGGCCACAAGAAATCCATGACAAAGTATATAACACGCATAGCAAATACAGGGGGTTTAAAACGTAGAATAAAGTGTTCGTCACCTCTGTTGAGAAAACTAATCTAGTAAGATGGCAAGTACTCTTTAAAGTGATAAAGAAAATGAATGACGTGAACTAAAATAGAACCAACTGAAAATAGACCAGTGCAGATGTATCACAAAAATGTGTTAAAAACCAACGAGAAGTTGAAACTTCTATTGCTGGTATGGCATCTGATATGGGGACCAGTAGTAGAGCACCACAGCTCAGAAATAACAAGTGAAGGATCTTTTAACAAGAAATGGGGAGTGTGTTTCTAACCTGCACGTTAGAACAGTTTTAATGCAGCATCCTATAGAAATTGTGGCAGGTAATAAAGTAAATCTAAAACAGTATAGGTACCAGAGTCCCATAGAAAAGCAGTATGTCAATAAATTAATGAAGTGCTTATTTATAGCTGCTGGGGGTGGGTGTTCCAAAGCAAATAGAACAGCCAGTTATGTCAGCCTCAAAGGTAGAAAGTCCCATGAGATTTTGTAATGTTTTCTGAAAATTGTATCACCACTGAATCCAAAGATGACAGCATTTTCCACACCAGAAGTTTTTATGTACATTATGCAGTCTTAAACCTTGTACTTCAGTGAACTCGTCACACTTTCAAAGGCTTACATGCAATGCTCTGAATGTGGTACCCAACATCATACTATGATGACAGACAAGGCTAATAACTGGTACTGCCAAAAGTAACTTTTCTGATATAAAAACAAGATATGTACAGCATGTGGACAGGGATAAGGGTAATTAAACTCCAAACATGCAAAACAGAAACTGTCAAAATATGGCTTATACACAGAACTAAAAGACACGTGAAAGCATTCTTAGGACTTAGAACTACTACAGAAAATTTGTACCCAGTTTATTTTACCATGCCTACCTACTGAGTGAAATTACAAAATGTATGGAAACATACAGATTCAGCTTAATATGGCAGCAGATCAGCCAAATGAAATCTGTCTTAAGTTCAGAGCTAGTCTTAGATGCCCCTGACTGTACTAAGCCCTTTGTTGTATAAACCAATACATTAATGTAGCGTTAGGATCTGTGTTATCTCAGTAAGACAGTGATATGGATACCCAATCTGTTATCTAGGCAGGAAGCAAAGTAAGGCTGAGAAAAGACACACTGCCACAGAACAAGAATGGCTTGCTATTGCATAGATACTAATTTGTTTATAGTACTTCTTCCTGGACTGTAGCTTGACATTAATAACTGACCATGTAACCCTACAAAAGAGGGAGGGTTAACATAAAATTGTATAGGTAGGTGAATCCATTCACATTCTTGTAGCCTGTGGCATACTAGATGTATATGTTATGTCAGAAATGCAGTCCTGATGTGGCGTATATACAATAATCACTAAGATAAAATTGATGGGGCTGTGTGTAAACAGCATACTGCAGTAGTAAAATAAATAAATAAATACATTTTATATAGTGAATCAACTGGAGAACTGCTGTCATAGAAAAACTGAGGGCTCTGTTTGTTTGTATGTGTGTGTGTGTGTGTGTGTGTGTGGGGGGGGGGGGGGGTCAGAGGCAATATTTTAGGAAAGACAGCTAGGCCTAAGCAAAAACACATGGACTGAACTGCAAGGACTGCTGTGTTCCACTACAAATTTTAAAATTAAATTAACAATGTTGAAATAGTGAAATACCAGAACTTTCAATGTTCATTAAGCAAAAGTATGGGTGGTTTTGTTTTAAGTTGATAGTGACCTACGTATTTAACTTTCTCTGTAAATAAGCTGCACTTGAATCAAAAGAAGTAACTTTAGTGCACTACATTTTTTAATATGCGTGCATGTAAGTGTTTGCAATTTTTTTCAGTTTTAGTGTGGAGTTTTCCTTTAATGGTATTCCTTTCCACAAATTGTTGATGGACTGCATAATGTAAAATACACGTCTGAATGCTCTGCAAAAGCAACAGTAACCACAAACTTTTCTCGTCCTATGGAGAAGTAAGCTATACAACTTAGATGGCAAATTATCATTTTTTTTATGTGACTAAGAATTTCAGGGTCATGGAACATTATATTGATGAGTATTTGTCAAGTATTTTGATCTGTTCTGAGACCCAACACATGAAGTATAATTTCCAAAACTGAAAGTGATTCCACTTAGATTTTCTAGTTAAAGCAAAGTTCATTTGTTAGAATGTTTTTGGTTTGTTTTAACTGACTCAGCAGAAGACAAGGGATAAAAGGTTTGAGACTTTTTTACAATAGTAAAGTAACAGTTTTGTGACCTACATGATCTTATTGTTTCTTGTAATTCTGAAATGCGTAAGCATTTTTTGGCTCCAATAGAAATAATATTGTGGATATTAAAATGTTATGGAACCTACAAAACAGAAGGTACACAATGCAGAAAACAATATGCAGACAATATTTATCCTGTGTTTATCTTTCTTCCTAACCATATCACCTTACTATATATTTTAATTCCTACATGTTTATCTGGCAGAATGCTGTCAACAAATAAAGTGAGTGCTTACAACAGTGATGTAGAATATCATTTAACACGTGCACAATGGTCTGTAGTGCATCAGCTATATCTTCAAAGACATTGCAGACATGCTAAAACTTTAAAAAAGCAGAGCATATTAACTTATCAAAATGGGTGAGTAAAGGCATGGTGTTTGCCTTTTTACCCCTCTTCCAAGGGTGGCAAATACAGCTCTAGAAATGAGTCTGTTTAGAAGGCATGCTATGAACCATGTCTATGTCAGAGAGAAAAATGAAAATTAACCTTGTTTTGGAATAAATCATTGTGGTTCCATTAGAGAAGTGAACTCTTTCAATATGTTCCTTATCATAAAGCAAGTCTGTGACAATCACATTACCTACATAGTATTAATGTTTATGTAATCATAACTGTGCCTAGAAAATTAAACATTTTAGTCTCATACAATTCACTCTAGATTAGTTTTGTGGTTACTTTGAATAAGACCTTTCTGAGGTTTAGCTAATTTATTTTAGGTGAGGTGACTTTTTCAAGAAAAGATTAACACACATCCATTTAACTACAGCACACTTTGACACTTGTAGCCCCTCCAATTTGGCAGGTAATTTTTCTTTCACTGGGTACTCACCCAGTTTCTTAGCAGGAATAGTCCAATGACACAGACAGATGGAAATGAACACCCACAGCATTTGTCAAAGAAAAGGCTGCATGCAGACAGCTACCAGACTGAAGGCTGTACCAATATTTGAAAAATGTAAAGCAAAATTAAAAGCTACCAGGTGCCTTAATTTACCTGATAAAATTAATAATACAGATTACTGGTAAATAACATGATTATCAATACAACTTTCAATCATTTTGTCCAACTAATCTGGTTTCTTATCTTTTCTTGACACCTGCATAAATGAAGTGCTAGTTTTAATTTCCCTCCATCCTGAAGTAAAGAAGAGATTTACAGTCTGCAGACTCTAAAGGCGTCAGGCTGCCTGAATTTGTCTTCATAACCAAGATGATAACAAAGTAATCCACTCTAACAGCTCTAGTACAAAATGTTCAATTTTCTCTGAACTCTGAAAACTTCCCTCTCTCTCATTTTTTTTCCTTCATAGACAGATTTAGTCTCCTTGCTAGCTTGGTTTAAGCAGATGAAGGGGTTAATAGCAGTCATGTTTGGTACATCATGGGTAGAGCTGCAACCTAGAATACGTATTTATGCATGTTTGTATAAGGAGAATGAAGAGTTCAAAATTGGAGAAAATTCTGGGGTGCTGCTTAAGTCTTCTGCCAGTATGTTTTTAATCAGAGTTATGATTGCCCCATAGGCTAACCTGTCCCTTTATTATATAAACAAAAGAAACAGTCTTAAGAGTACAAGTGAAAGTTCCCTGCTTGCATGAATGAGACTCACTGCAGGAGCAGTTCATTATGGCCATGTATCGGGGTGAAATTTTCCAAGACACTAGTTGTGGGATCAGGTACAATGAATGCATTATTTTGAGCCCCCTTAAGACACACATGTACATGGCAGCAGATGTGCAGCCACATCTGCTAGTAATGTGATTATAAAAGGCAAGCTGGGTTCCAGTATGATGACAACACCCCACCATGAGTGACTATACCATTCAGGTCCAAATGATGGGGGGGGGGGGTAATGTTTAATTCTACAGGCACTTGGCTTAACTGATCTGGCTACACTTAATTGGACTTCAGAGAGTAATCAGCTCCATAACACTGAGGTAAGGATCAAAGTTAAAATGCAAAATGTGATAAATGAAGACATAAAATAAAATTATTGGTGAGTAAACTGAATGGAGGGAGAGGCAGGGAGAAATTGACTGGGGAAGAAATTTACTTGACAGGGAGGTAGGCAACATATAGTAGGGAATTGACAGCCTGAGGGCAGACAAGTTGTTACAACCATTACTCATAAACATATGTCTCAACTGTTACAGAATGGCAGAGTTTTACTTCATATTCTTTGTTTGTACCTCATAACTTTTGTAGATCTCTGGTTTATCTGGGAGAATTGAAGGCACTAAATAACAATATGCATTTAGGCTTCAGAATCCATATTCTTCAGAAAATGCATGCTAACGCAAAACATATTATTCAAAACATTTTAAGTTATAAGAATAAAATGTTGATTTTTCCAAAATGTTGGGCCTTTGTCACACTATCTTTTTGGACTTGTCCAGGCACCTGCTTAGGGGTGAGATGAAAGCTCATAACTTTTTTGAATTTTGCAGCTTGCCTACAACTGGTCTTACATGCGAGAACTCTTGCATTAAGTGGTTGAAGCGTTTGTTGAGGTTAATGATATACGGTGCCAATTTGATGAAGAGTGGCTGATGGGAATTTAAAGGTATGAGAACTGATTCCTTTAACCACTAGATGTCTAAGGAGTACTCTAATGGGTCAGTTAAGTATGGTGCAGAGCCACACAGCGCTTCCAGATGAATAGTGCCCCCTTTATTTAGAGGATTAAAGGTATGCATAGGGCAGAGTGGTATATATTAACTGTATATTTATGTATGCATGTTTGTATGTGTGTGTGTGTATTTATATATATATATATATATATATATATATATATATATATATTAATAGACAGACAGATTAATAGATATAGGTGTAGGGCACTGGATCAATCAGACAGTGCACCAACACACACACCAACAATATTGACAAATTCTGATCATTCTCTGGGGATTACCATGGAGGGGACTAAAGCAATGTCAAGTGTTTTTGGAGGGGGACAAACCGCCCCTACACTCCCCACAACCCTTGCTAATTATATATACTAACTTTGAGATAGCACAATCCCTGTGGAAAGGTTAGGGATTTTCAATATAGCACACCTGTTGACCATCTGTCAGCATCAACCAAATGGTGTTGACCAGAAAGGTGCCATCTCAGTGTCCGTTCGATCGGGTGACAGGTGACCTGCACCCAACATGTACGTATGTGTATATATATATATATATATATATATATATATATATATATATATATATATATATATATATATACATATATATATATATATATATATATATATATATATATATATATACATATATAAATACGCACGCAGATGTATTCATATATATGTTTAGATTTATTTGTAGATATGTTTAATTGGGTTTGCATGCATACAACTAAAAAATGTATACAATTAAAAAAGTGGGGGGGGGGCTTGGTGCCATTTGTATTGATTCATAATCTAATTGTTGTCATATGCACATATATACAAATAAATAAAAAAAAATAATGGAAGAAGGTGGTCGAGAGCCAAGGGAGAAAGAGTGGGGTGAGGGTTAATTTTACACAGATGTTATGCTATGTAGAGAGGGGAAGAAGTACAGTTAAGTTGGGGGAAAATTGCATTACTGTTTGAATGACTTACTAACAGATGTGTTTTGTTGCAGGGTGAGGATTTTGGCAGACTTACAGACAGCAGCTGTCGTGAAAAAAGAATAAACTGCAAGGAACCACCATGAAATAAAACTCACAATTTTAATGAAGAAAACGAGTGCTTTCACGCACACTCAGGTGCGCTTCATCAGGTTACATTCAAACAATAAAAACCATCCCTTAAATACAAAAACCATCATCACTCATTTGATTAAATGAATCAATTATTGCCAATAATTAAAATTGCTGTAACTTTTCTTAAAAGGGCAATGTCATCCTATGAACAAGTAAACATTTAAGCTATGTATATACACATTTGATAAGTGCATATTATAAATAGAAAAATCATTAACCTATCATAATTGACTAACGAATCAATATGCCGTTTTTATCAAGCTCTTAAAGACAGTTGCATTGTTAAGGACATCCATAGTAGGTTAGTGTTTGCCCATATCAAACGTCAATACTAAAAGTATACAAACATATCCTGCCTAAAAGGCTTAGTCAAGTACCTAGAATTGCGCTTATTTGAATAGAAATATAGGCGCAAATCCGCTATGTTTAAAATCTATTCACTTAGAGTAGCATGGTGTCATTGCTATCTAGAAATAGACATATGATATCAAATTTACAACATAAAAACATAAACAAAATCATATGAGTGAATATATGTCAAAAATCCATAGTCACTTCTTATTAAAAAACAATGAACATGATTCGGTTTATTTAAACCTAGCCGCTTAAGCAATTTGATGTCATACTATCTTAGATAGTGTGTATATTGTCTGCCTTAAGGGCATAAAAATGCCATAATATGTAAATATATATATATATTGTTAGTATCATCCAAATACATATTCAAATTTGTTTGTATTACTGGTATATGCATTCTAAACTATGCATAAAGCAATCAAACCATATACCATGTAAAAAATGTTTATATATGAAATGATCTAACTAAGGGCATATATAAAAATCTAATTACTAGCTAAATTAAAATTATAAACATAAGTATACATCAGTCTACTATCTAGATAAAATATATATGTTCAAAATTGTTTAACAGTTTAATAATTCAGTATGATATGTCATACAGAACCTAAAAGCGCCGGTCGAATGCTAAGAGTGGAATTAAGTCCTGGTTCTATGTGGGCTTTTAAATTTAAAATCCATCTTAGCTCACATAATTCAAGTGTACCTAGATGGTCACCTTCCCTTCTATTGTGATTCACTATCTGGATTACTCTAAAACTAAATCCATGTTGAGGACAGTTATAACAATGCTTGGCCAAGGCATTGGTGAGATTATTTTTCCTGATGTTATAGATATGGTTGTATATGCGATCCCTAAACCTACGTGAGGTCATCCCTACATAATATGCATTACACATATTACATGCGGCCAAGTATATGACATTGCGGGTGTCACAGGTGGCATAAAACGCTGGTTTAAAAACCATACTTATACCTGAAATTTCAAAATCTTGAGATATAGGTATATACTTACATATAGAGCATTTTTTGCAAGGATAAGTACCTGTTTTATATTTAACTCTAATATCAACAGGCTGAATATCCATCCTTTCCTTGCATAACAACCTCTTAAGGTTTAGACAATTACTAAACCTAAAAACAGGCTCTTTTCCAACTATCTGTAGTAACAAAGGGTCAAGGAGCAAAATTTTCCAATTGTTCTTAACAATCTTGATAATGTGTTCCACATCATTAGTATACTTGACTCCAAAAGCTAAATATTTTTCATTCCTTCCTAAATGATAGGTATAACCTCTTCTTTTCTTATAAGTGGAAGTTTCAAGTACTGTCCCAACTACTTTTTTAATCATATTTAGTGGGTACCCCCTATCAACAAAAAATTTCTTCTGACATTCTATTAACCTTAAGGCATCCTGTTCATCGCTACAAAGCCTGAGTATTCTGGTCATTTGGCTTTTTACGATGTTACGAAAAATGTAGCGAGGGTGCATGCTATGAAAATGTAAGATACTATTTTTCCAGCATGGTTTCTTGTATAGTGTACTAGCTATGCTGTTATCAATCTCCTTCCTGATGGTAATATCTAGGAAATCTACACTTAGGGTTGAAAATTCATATGTAAAACTTAGGAACGAGGTGGTCGATTCCATGTAGAGTATAAATTCATGTAGTAAATCCGGGCCACCATTCCAAAACAATAGAATGTCGTCTACAAATCGTCTGTACAAAATGATGTTCTTAAACCTTACATCATTAAAGATGAAGTCCTTCTCCCATTGATGGATTGCCAAATTAGCATACACATTAGCACAGGGAGTGCCCATAGCCACTCCCCATGTTTGAGCATAAATTTGGTTTTCAAATAAGAAGATGTTATTATTTAAGACTAAATCAAGTAGACAACAAATTGTCATTTGTTCATTACTATCCATGGTCCCACATTCAACAAGACATGTTCTTATGGCATCAAGGCCATAATCATTAGGTATGCTGGTGAATACATTTTTAAATATCCAGCGTTACCATCAGAGTATCGCTACATATATTATTCCTTATTGTATCATGTTCCAGATCATGTAAAAGATCATAAGTATTTTTTAAAATAGTAGGAATTGTATTAACCAACGTACCTAATTTAGATTGAATATATTGTGAAGCATTTTCTGTTACCCAGTGTCTTCCAGATACTATAGGGCGTAAAGGGGGTGGATCCTCCCCTTTATGCATTTTCGGAAGCCCTTTAATTATAGGGATTAGAGGAGAATCTATTATTAAAAAATCATATAAAGATTTATCAATGCATCTAGTCATAAGCATATCATATATAGTATCATGCACATAATTTATAATAGATTCTACCTTTGATCTATCTAGTGGTTTATAAGCCTTATCATTATTTAGCATCTTATGCATTAGTTCTAAGTAAAAGCAGGTGTCCATAGCAACAACCCCTCCACCCTTGTCTGCCGGTTTAAACACAATATCCTTATCATCAGACAGGCTATCTAAACAACATTTCTGTATACGACTCATATTCACATATATACCTTTGTGATTCTTATCTTTAAAATAAGAATAAATGTCATTCTCACAAGAACGCATAAAGCATTCAACAGTGTTAGGCATTGGTGGTATGAAACAGCTTTTCCTCTTACAAGACTGTGAGCCATAGTCCAAATTAATGTTATTTGTAGTAGTATCATTGAACAATACCTTCAGTGATAACTTTCTCGTAAAGAGACGTAGGGCTATCAGAGTGTCAGCGAGCGTACTTCCCCTGGAGGGGATAAACGATAAACCTTTGTTCAAAATGAACTGTTCATCAGTAGAAAAAGTTCTGGATGTTAAATTAAAAAACAAACAGTTCAATTTCTGGTTTTCCTCCTCGATTCCAAAGCTTCCCCCGACATCTTCCTCTTCCCTCTTCCCCGACTGGTTGAGCGCGCTTGCGCTTTGTTCTTGTATGGGAGCGGGAAGTTTAAAGAGACAGGAGCCATACAAGAATTCATTGTAGTATTAACTTTGGGTCTGGCTCCCAATCCTTCGCTGTTAATAAAACATTGTTGATTGCATGGGATGGAGGCATTGGAAAGAGTAACTTCTCGAGTCGGTGTATCGCCCAAGGGCTCATCATTCATAGGGCAAACAATAGAGGGTTTGACAGCAGCTGTCCTCAAGAAGTACTTGGCCTGTAACACCTAGCAGAATCAAGAGAAATGGTGAAACAGAAATGGGAAAGGAGAAAACAGGCACTGCAAGAAGACAGTGTTATAGTGAAAGAGGTAAAGCAGCAGAGGCAAAGGACACATAGGAGCTGGAAGGAAGAGACAAATCTTAAACTGGCTGAACCACAGAACACAGTAGGTAGTGAACTGGTGTCAAGTACTCTTGGGGATTCTAATGTTAACCTAGAAGAACAGGATTTATTAGAAGTACTATGAGGTTTAGATGGTGACAGTAAGCTGAGGTTATGTTAGTACAAGGCAAGGGGGGAGAAAATGAGCAGCTGAGGGAGAGCTGAAGCGAGATGTGGTACACCTGAGCCAGCAAAACTCCCAGTCCTCTTTAGCAGGTACACACAGGGTCTTCATTACATCCTATATAACTATGATGGGGAAGGAAAAAACATTGACGAGTAGAATTTGTTGATATTTTTGATCTTATTGATATGGATGGAGCTGAGCAGATTGCTGTAGCTGAGGTTCCTGGATCTCACCACCTTATGGCAGCATTGTTTGCATTAGGTAAGAGGCAGAGTGGATTCAAGATGGAGTCATGGGACAATTGTGTGCTAAGCATTGTGTATTTTAAGTTAGCCATCCTAGAGTAAGACCCCAATCAAGGTCTTTCACTGTTAGTCTGCTTGTCAACAGTTCACAAGATGCAGCAGTTAAGGAGAGGAATGCATGCTTATCTTATAACCAGTGTTTCAGGAATCAAAGTGTAGTTGATAACCCTATTCACTGGGAGTGTAGATGAGCTGGCCATGGTTAGATAGTGTGACAGACAGGATAGTAGGCATTATCAAGCAGTTCAGGAAGAAAGATTAAATAAGGCTAATGTTTGTTGGGCATTTAATGCCGGTAGATACAGCTGGTGCATGTGCATGTCTGCACATGTTTGCTCATACAGTGGTACCATGCACAGTGGGATTAAGTGTTGAAGCAGCATGGTAAGGACCCCATGATCTACCAGGGCAACAGGAGGACAATAGACCATGGATGGTAGGACAGATTAATGTATGGGTAGATGTAGTTTTAGAGGAAGAGAGCTCAATACCCCTTCCATAGATAGGCAGCAGATTGGCCATCACACACCTCCATACCTCCATTAGGACTAAGTTTTTAAAAGCTTTTATCCAAGATTACTCCAATGAAGAAATTGCTAAGGCATTGATAACTTGTTCATTGGTGGTAGTACTATTAACTGATCAGTACAGGATTATGAGCAAGTTTTTAGAAACCTAATGTCAGCAAATGATAAAGAGGACATAGTTCAGGTGCTGTGTGGTAAAGAGGTGCAGGCAGGTATGGTTTGACGTGCAGTATTTTTTCTCCATTTCAGGAACAAAGGTTTTCACCTTTTATGTTAGACATAAACATACTGCACAACCAATAAAAGCAAGAAATCTGGACAACATCTAAAATAATGGGGGTCAAAGGCCCCAAAAATTGACAGATTATCCATAAATAATATATATATATATATATATATATATATATATATATATATATATATATATATAAACATACTGCTCTTAAAAAAATAAAAAGTCACTAGAATAACAGAATTTATGTTAGATTTTTGAAGGATATAATGTCTAAAAATCAAATGTATGTCATGATTTATTGACTTCATTCCTCATGGATTGGCCAAAACCAGAAATTTTATGAGGAGCAGACCAAACACATGAGACAAAAATCTGGACATTCTGCCAAAATGTAGACAGTTGAGAGATATGTCCCCCACCAAAAAGAAAATGTCCAGGTAAATATTGTCTAAGATATCACCCTCATTTCTGGAATGCCTATGTGTGAATGATCATATTGACAAAGGGGAGATAAAGATGCAGTATGCATCCCTATCAGGGGAAAGTGCAATGCCTGATAAAGGCCATGTATCTGAAAGACAGTTTTGATTTTGACAGAGCGATATTTTGGGGTTGTTTAGTAGTCTGCAATATTTTTGAGAAGTTAGTGTCAGCATTGCAGTGGATTTGGGAGCAGAAAGCATCTGGCCCAAAGACGGTACATTATTTAGCCTGCTTCCTCTTGGCTTGGTAAGGAAGAAGGAAGTAGTGCTGCATGAGATTTAGAGAGATCTAGAAATGTGAAAAGCATAGGGGTTAAAATGGCAGAAGAAAAGTATGAGTGGCCAGAGAAAGTCTTAAACTTCTTTTTAGATTTTTCTATGTATGTCTCCTCTGTCCATTTATCTGCTGCCTGAGGATAAGTTACAAAAACCTGCATAACAGAATTAGGGCTGTGCTGATTCATAGGTTCATATGTGTGTACTAGGCTAATGGCCATGGGGCCTTTACAGGCTTAGCCATAGGATTACCCTGGCATCGTGCCACCCGACCTTAGTTCTCAGTGCCTCTGTTGAGTAGAGCCACTGGAGTTATCCCGGGGTGAATTTTCTATTTCCCATCCAGTTATTAAGATTTCTCTTGAAGAGGGTCAGCAAGGTGCTCTGCTTGACATGTATGCGAAGTCTATTCCATAGCATTGGCAGTCTCTGGGTTATGAACCTGTCCCTCCAGTACGTTCTGTCAATTGTGCTAATGGGATTGAGGTCTCTGGAGCATGTGGTGTGGAGGGATTGGGATTTCTTTAGATGTAGCATTTCTAACAGAGCTGGGTCAGACATGGCTTTGAAAGTCAAGCAGAGATCGCCTCTAAGTAGGCAATATAAGACAAAGAATAGTTGGATTTTTTTGAGGCTGTCCATATAGGACAAGTGTTTAAGAACTAGGATCCTCTTTGTAAAGTACTTTTGCGGCCTCTCCAGATGTTGCAAGTGTCTAGTGAGTTACATGCCAAATGGGGAATTGTACTCATTGATTGGCCTAATGAGGGAAGAGTAGACGGAAACAGTGACCTCTTTCTTCCTGTATGCAAAACCCTTAGTAATTAGATGTGCCACATAGAAGGACTTTCTGACCACAGTGGCAACATGGTGGTCAAAAGAGAGGTTGCTGTGTTCCCAGATCTCTTATAACACCTTCTGTGTTCAGTGGACTACCATCAATGTGGTAATTAATGGGAACCGGGTTTTTCCCAAAGGGGATAATGACACATTTTTTGGCGTTGAGCTTAAGGCCATGGTTCTGACAACAGTCGTTGGTCTCAGTGAGGCAATTCTGTAGGATGTCAACATCACTTGGGGACTTAATAATTGCTCCCAACTTGCAATTGTCTGTGAACTTTGTCAGCCAGAGTCCCTTCATATTGGCCTGGGCTTCAGATAAGTAGATACCAAAAAGGAGAGGACCCAGGACCGAACCCTGTGGGATTCCACTTGTAACTAGTCGACAGTCTGAATTGGAGTCAGCTACTTTCACACTGTGGGTTTTGTCTGTGAGCTAGTTTGCAACCCACCTAGTGATGTAGGGGTTGATGCCTAGCTTAGTGAGTTTTTCTATGATTCCTGAGTGGGGAATGGTATCACAGGCCTTGGCCAGATCAGGGTAGGCTGTATGAACCACCTTGCTTTCATCCCCAGCTCTGGTGACTGACTCAAAGAAGTCAACCAAGTTGAGCAGCATGCTCTACCATTCACAAACCAAACTGTGTGAGATCCAGAGTTTGTAGTAGATTCCCTATATCCTTGTTTATTAGCTCCATGATGATGCGTTCCATAGCTTTGCATATCAGGCTCATCAGGCTAATGGGGCGATAGTTCCCAGGGTCTGTAGTCACTCCTCCTTTGTGGAGAGGGATGACTGCATTAAATCAATTAAAAAAAGCTATCATAGGATGTGATGGAGTTGCTACATCTTTTGAATTTTGCACATAGAGTGATATGGCCAGTTAGAGCTTTTAAGCAGGACTTTAGCAAACAGTTTGAGGTGTGGCAAGAAAGCAGCACCACATGGTGATGCTATCTAAAACTGTTGGGGAGGATTTGTGAATATGGAATTATTTTAATGCATTTTAATGATCAATCCATGTAGCAACAGGAGTGGAATTCATTGGGTGCTTTGCAGATTTATACTTATGCAGTGTGGTTCCTCTTCTTGGCCACTTGATCGGCCAAATGACAGATGAAGAGACAATAATTTTTTTGAGTTGATTCATGCCTGGGTAACAATGTGAATTTAACAGAAGGAGTGGTGGAATTAGAGGGTAGTTTTGCATTCAGCTGATGAGGCCGAGGTTCGGGTATTATTAAAAAAGCAACACTGAGGCTTATATGATTCTGCTGTCTTAGACAAAGCTGGTTTTATATTCTTTTAATATCAGTGTTTCTTTTTCAGATAAAATTGTTACCAGGAAGATTAAATAACACTGCTGATAGCCTGTCCTGTTTTCAGTTCTTCACTTCTTTGGCCTTAGCCCCAGAAAAACTTCCATATGCAGTTCTGGAGAAGGTTTGGGAGCATGGAAAATTGTGAAAATGAAGAAAAAACACCAGTTCAAGCAAAAAAAAACAAATGAAAACCATGGAGGTTGAAGTCACTCCCACACAAAGGTAAAATGCAAAATAGTATATCTAAATGGAGCCACAAGCGACCAAAAAAAGCAGGTACCTTTATTGTGTAGTTCCCACAAGGACTAAATTACAAGTGAAATGGAACAAACAAAATAGAAATTAGAGCCTTTGTTCCTTATAGTGACAGGACCTCATCAAATTTCTAAATAAATTAATTGATTCACAATTTATACTGAACCTTTTGCCACCTTCCAAATTACGTTAACCACAATTATCATGGAAACACATAAAAGTTAAAGTGATGTAGTATCGTTACATAAAAAAATAAATAAAATCAACATAAAAGAAGAGAATATGTTTTGTCATAAACAAAAAATCAGTCACTAAACATATCTGAATGAAATGTATTAATACCTAAATATTAATAGATATATGTCATACAGCTTAAATCCTAAACAGCATGTATTAATATCTGAGAGCCTTTTCCTTTAAAATCCTAGTCAGGGAGATATGGTCATTAAAATGGCTTGGTCTGATTGCATTAGTTTTGAACTGACATTCAGTTTCTTTACACTCAAGTTTGATTTTAGCTATTCCTCCTCTCTGGTTATATCCAACCACTTCAATAATAAAAAAAACAAAGGTATGCCCATTCTTATTCTGTATATATCTGAAAAGTGCATTTGTCTGGATCTTGCTCTTTATGTCCTAAAATGTTCATAAATACATCCCTTAAAACATCTCTTGGTTTTCCCAATGTAAACTGCAGTAAGCATAGGGTGACATATAGTACCATTTTGATGTAACAATTACATTTTTGGGCATGTAACTCTCCCAAACCTGTGTATGTTTACATATTTACCTTCAATAATAAATGGGTACTGAGAACATCTCTCACATTTACTCATGCCTGTCAATTCAGTTTTTTTTTTAACATAACTACCCCCAAGTTCCAGAAACACCAGTTCTCTATTTGAATATGATACCTTCAAACCAGACATAGTTGTTTCCTAATACTAATTCCATTAGGGTTTGAAAAACCCCAATGACATGGTTGTCATTTTTTTTTCATTTTTGCTGAGGCACCAAGAAAACCATTCTACTTCATATTGGTGGGGGATGACATTGATTGTAATCAAAATAAGGTGTGCATTGTACATATTTTTCTTTATCTTTGTCAGAAGGTCCTGAGAGTCTTTTAAGATGTGGTTTTCATCCCCTAATACATATTTTAGTTTTAGGTCTATGTAGTTTGCCAGACCATGTGGTTTAGACCCTTCTGCATCTACAATAAGCCACAAAGGAGGATCTACAACATCTTTATAAATTTCCAGGATTTCAAAAATTCCTGGTAAATGGGGGAAATCCATTTTTAAATAAAAATGTTCTGTGTTAGAAATTTGCCCTTGCATTAAAAGGTCATAAATTGTCTTATCATTTTTTAAGTATGTTAAGTTGATTCCTTGAAATTTCCTTGTATTTATCAGAAAATAACAACTGTTCCATTCTAGAGTTATACTCACTGTAGTAGCCATAACTACCAACCTTCCCACTTTATCCGGTT
Organism: Protopterus annectens; assembly: GCF_019279795.1. Classification (NCBI taxonomy): domain Eukaryota; kingdom Metazoa; phylum Chordata; order Ceratodontiformes; family Protopteridae; genus Protopterus; species Protopterus annectens. Next base: position 456,655,243 of record NC_056751.1, read on the forward strand.
TCATAAATCTCAGCTCTTTATTCTCACTCATTTCACTTAGCAGGTTTCCCTACTAAGTATGTGAATAGTCATAACCTTAGCATTTTTAATCTCTGTTTTATGTCACTTTCACATAATTTCTAAAATACTAATAATGTAGGATGGAGTGGGGGATTGTAAAGACTACGTCTTTTAAAAATATCTCCAGGCCTTTGTGTAAAAGTAGTTTCCCCTAATAAGAAGTCAGGATTTAATGTTCTAGTGAAACACTGTAAGTCAATCAGATTATCTGCTATTCTAGCTTTGCTGGTAGGTACAAAAGTAATCACATTTTCAAAAAATGAGGCATGTTGGTCAGTTAAATTAACAGAATTATAATTATAAATTGTTAAATCTCCCTTTGGGTTAAATATTAACGCTAATAGTTTCTTGTGTTGTATTTTCTCCTCCCACCTTTCTTTCTCTGTTGTGTAAAGGACATTTGCATCTATCTTATCTGGGTTTTTTTGATGATCCTTTCTTGTCTGACAACATCCAACCTGTGTGTTACCATATCTAAATGCTGTTGCAGTGATAGTCCAAAAGGGCTCTCTGAATTTCCCTGAACAGTAGCGGGATGTCTTTCAAGTGTGACCTCCCTCCTACAAATACTCCCATTAAAACTAGGTGGGGGTTTGGGTAAGCCCTCTGGTTCTGGTATTCAGCTCTATGACATATTAATTTCTTTTCTTTCTTGTTCTAAACTTCATTAGTTTGTCAACATTCAAAAATATTTTTCATAGACATTCTTAAGATGATCTTACAGTAAATCACTTTAAATAGTTTCATCCAGCTGAGTTATTTCATAAGTCTCCAAATGGTCCTTATTGGTTTGACTGCGCCTCATAAGAAGCTCCATCAATTCACTGCCATGTTGGTCTAACATTCTCAGTAAATCAAAATGTAATTCTGAACCCTCCATAAGCCCTATAGGAAATTTCTAAGTCCTAAGTCCCTTTGGTACAATACTCTGCTTTAAACATTTTCAAAAGTACATTATCAGTTTGCAGTTTCTATATTTAATGAGCTTATTTTTAAAAAGGGATGACTGTTTAGCTAAGGATAACCTTTTTTTCTGATCAAATTTATTTTTATTTGCATTTTATTTGAAAAATAGCTGGAAACTTGTTGACATAAAAGGACTTGATAAGAGTAAAATAGGACAAACTCCTGTAGCTACCTTTAGGAGAGATTGAAGTATAAAAAAGTTTCTGAAACTTGGGCTAGTTCTGTTAAAAAAGAACTCAGTTAATAGGCATGAGTAAATGTGGGAGATGTTGCCATTACCTGTTTAATAATGAAAGTAAATACATAATCATATTTTGAAAATAAAGTGAAGTTTTAACATATTAACTTAATTTTGTCTCCCAGTTTCCAATATTCTTTGTCTTTACGGGTTTCATTTAAACCAGGCTGTAGCAATGTTTTATCTTATCTTGTAGCTAACTGATTTCTTTTATAAAAATTATGAATCTATATAGTCTGTACACTTAGGGGATTGTTATATAACCTTTTCCTTAAAGATAAAGCAAAAGCCTAACTTTCTCATGTAAGCAAAGTATAAACAATGCAACTACTGAAATGAAATTGAGAATCCACCCTTTGTGTATCTTATAAAAATGTCACCAATACACTCAATGAATGAGGCAACTGTGACCATAAATAAAAAAAAAAACACTTTAAGCTCTTTCATCTTTTGTAACATCACTCTGGATTAAGAATTCATCAGAATAAAAATACATAATAACCTTTTCCATTTAAATATCCATTTAACAAATGTGATTGGTCATAAAATTTACATGGATGAAATACTTTAGCAATCATCTTTTTTCAGATGACATTTAAAATTAACAGATGTTTTCAAACTATAAATGCTTAGTGCATCTTAAACAATCTGCCATTTGTAGTCTAATTATTCTAGATGGCCTTCTCTACTACCACCCTAACTGAATGATCCACAAAGTCTAACACACTAAAAAGAAATGTATTAAACCTAGCACATTTCGTGGACTATTTGCATAAGCATTGAGAATGTCCATATTTTTAATTGCTCTATTGTCCTCCAAAATCCTGTCTTTCAATCTACAATTAGTTTTCCCTATATTGTGATTGTTACAAAGGCAGCAAGTAGCAATATGAACTACAAAAACTGAATTACAAATAACCATACTAGCAGAATAATAAGTCCTAGTGATACTATTACAATAAATAACAGGACCTTTATTAATGAACCTACAGGCTGAACAACTATAGGGTACCTTCTTTGTGGAGTCTGCATGTCCTCCCTGTGGTTGAGTGGGTTTCCTCCGGGTACTCTGGTTTCCTCCCACATCCCAAAGACATGCTATAGGTGGATTTGACATTCTAAATTGGCCCTAGGTGTGAATGTGTGCATGTGTGTGCCTTCTGTGGAAGGTCAGGCATTGGGCTGGCAACTCGACACCGTAAAACTCCACTGCCAATCATGAACGGACAGGTGATCCGCTGTGGCGACCCCTAACAGGGAAAAAGCCGGAAGAAGAAGAAGACTGAACAACTATAACATTCAAATGTTCCCTCTTTGCTGATAATACTGTTACTCTCCAAAATGTTCATTATTTTACGACATTCTATGTATAAATTTGGTCTCATTACTCAAAGTTTCTAATACCTCTTCATTGGTATTAAAAGGTCTCAGATGTTTGATCATTACTTTTCTAATGCTAGAAGAAACTGATGTGTGAGTTAATACATTGCTGTTCCCAATGATTATAGTGTGTTTTGAATATCAGTGGGTCCTGTTTGTAAGTTGCGACTAACCTTATTAATCTGACCATTTGGAATGCCCCCCCCCTCAATAAAATTCTCTGCTTTAAGTTTTATAATAATAAACAAACACTACCCTCATAACTAGTAAGATTTTTCACACAGTCTTTATAAATCCCGTCTTCTAATTATGATTGTGTATACTGCTATAATGCACCAAATAATTACTGGCTGAATTTTTAAACCTTATGACTGTTTCCAATTTGTCATATAGTTTCCAAACAAAATGTCTAAGAATATCGTAGCATTATCATCAATGTCACTAAAAAGTTCCAAAATCACCACTTCCTTATTTAAATTACTTTAAGAAAAGATAATAAATAAGCCTGTGTCCCACTCCACTTGAAAAATATCATCAATAAAGTTGACATAAAATTTAACAAACCTAAAATCGTGTCTAGTATACAAAAAGTGTTGTTTAGATAATGCCATGACCAAATTAGCAAAACTGGGGTCACAGTTGCCCCAGTTGCCATCCCTGACAGCTGCAATAAAGGGTACCTTTGAACATAAAATAAATATATTTTAAAACAAAATCAATACTGTCACTAAAAAATCTGATTTCACTTACACTACACTCTGGAAATTGAAGGAACAACTTACAAACCTATTCTGGCACCAAATTTTGTGGGGTCATTGTATACAAGAATTTGACGTCCAGTGTAACTAACAAATCTTGGGTGACTTTAACCTCATTTAGTCTTTCTTTAAAATGGAAAAGAATGTCTGATAAAATAAAGTGTCTTAAATACTATTTCATTTAGGGTAGTGTCACTAAATTAGACACAAGTTCCAATTTAGACCCTTTGACAGAAACCATGGTTAGTAAAGGCAGAGAAGTCTGAATTTTTGTGAATTTTAGATATGCCAAAACATTACCATTCACAGGATTTTCCAGTATAAAATATTAAAACTTGTTCTATGAAATGAGTCTTTCTAAAAATGTTTTCTTACAATCAACTGTCTATGAATCAATATTTTATTAATTTCATGAAGATCAACCTTTTTGTAGAATCTGGTATTTATTTATTTTATTTTATTTATTTAGCATTTGTTGACCGGGAAAGTCCAACTATGACAGAGCCTACTGTATTTTCAGCAGACGACTGGGGAGAAATGCTCCAGATGCATGTCGTTGGATTGTGGGAGGAAACCGGAGTACCCAGAGAAAACCCACGTGAATGCAAGAAGAACATGCAAACTCTGCACAGAAGGCACCCCAGCTGAGAATCCAACCTGCAAACTTCTTGCTGTGAGATGACAGCATTAACCGCTGCACCACTGCGTCACCATGATCATGTATTGTTATCATTTAAAACATCTAACATTTTAGTCTCATAAATCTCTTGATCCATACTAACAGTGTCACCTCTTTGTTTGCCTTCATAACACATAAACTACTTTCCCTCAACATCTTCTTTAATGTGCATCATTCACCATTACTCAAACTGTAAAATGCATACACGAGTGAAGTATACAGCACAAATAAAGTATTCACCTTTATTCAGTGACAGCTATATTGCACATTAAATTTAACTTCTAAGAACAGATGATTAACATGGTTAGTGATGAGCCATTGAAGGAGACAGAGTATTTTATTCATGTGGAAACACAGATAACACTTTATCAGTGGTACAGCATGAACATTATAGACATGACCTCTTTTAGAAATACAAAATAGAGCACATAGCCTCCACAGGAAAAAAAATTAAAAAGAAGTTACATCTCTGAAAGTTGGAAAATGCTTCTTGCTGCCAATTGAAGCACAATGTAGTACTTAACAGCTTTGAAAGCATATTGTCCGCCAGAGGTACAGTTAAGTTTCTAGCTGCAGTTTGTGTGGCTGCAATAAGTAGCATATGACTTTCAAAGTCACAATCCTACACTTTTTTTTTCTTTTTCTTTTTTTTTTTTTTCTTTAACTAGCAGTACACTGGAACAGCTGAAATTTTATATACTGTAAAGAAAATGATTTTTATCTCACTTATCATAAGCTAGTTATGTATTCTCAAGCTTTGGTCTTTAGATAAATTTTGTGATATCTGTATCTCAAAGTCATAACAATTTTCTTTACTTTGAGAGACCAAATCATAATAATCTGTATTTTATCAACAGCCACTGTTAAGATTAATATTTCTCTGTGATATTTTTATCCCTATGTACTGAAGCTGTGTTGTAGTGGTTCCTTTAAAAAAGTTGATGCCAGTAATTCACATCAGAAGCAGTGAATATAACAGTTCACTATAATAGACAATGGAACATAGCACTTGACAGCATATGAGGTCATACAAAAGGGGTTCTACCTCAGTTTAATGGTTAAATTACTTAAAACATGGCACACATTTTTCTTTCAGGTCACCCACATGCCCAATGATTACGCTTATACCTTGACTTACATTGAAAATCCACCTACACAATTTCTACTGATAGAGACTGCATGCAGGGAAACACTATAGTCTCATAGGCTATGAATGAAATGAGTAAAAAGTTTATCACCTGAATACACACAACAAAATATACACATAACTCCAAAATGGTCAAAAACAAAAGCCATCAGAATGATTCAATGTTTGTACTACTTGATTTTCCTTACCCAAGGACCTAGTGATTTCTTGCTTAAAAGCATATAATCTAAGACTCACAGCATTATTAGTGAGAAACATGAAGCCAGGGTAGATAAAGTAATGAAATATTTTCTGCTAAATAAATTTAATTACTATTTATTTTTCAATTGTAAGTTAAACAAATCTCTACTAATTTATTTGCTTATTAACATTTTCACATCATATCTTCTATATATACACTCTACAAATACTTCCTCATAAGCTACAGTAATCCATCCATCCATCCTTAGCCCCCTTTTGCATTTTGTATATGGGGTCAGGGTGTCACTTTCAGCAGTGACAATCATCTTGAGCCAAAGTCTACACCACTGGGTTGTTAGCCCTGTCATAGTCATAAGCTACAAAATTATTATTGCTCAATTCTTTTTGAAACCCACATTTGTAGGACTGAATTTTAAAGCATTGCTATTTCTCAATATTTTAATAAGAATTTAAAATGTATAATTACATCTCACAAGAAGTACATTTCAACTGCCATTGCAGACTTTGGTCCAAAAAATCTTACTAGCAACTTGCTGCAAAACCACTTTGCTGGAAAGAATATCAAAATGAAATGTAAGATATTGCAACAAGGATGCATATCATGAGCATTCTGACTGCTTTGTGTTAAAACCGTAATCACTACACTCATAGCCTGACATTTAGCTTAGTGTGTTTTATTGGCGATTCATAAAATGTATATTCTGTTCCTGGGATTCATTAAACTCTGTGTATGCTTTGTGCAGAGTCTACATGGATTGTTACTGTGGACATGATATTGCTCATTGCACAGCATCACGCAATCCATATTAACAAGGTGTGGCATGCTTAAGCATGGTTTTGAGACTACCAGCAGTGTTGATGGCCACAAAACCTCTTAGGTGAATGCTGGTTGCATTTTCATGTTAAGGTTGCTGACTGTAAAAGCTTGTAAGTGAATGCAGAGAGCGATTCCATTAATGTCCAAGCAGCTCCAGTACACAAATTTGTGTTAAATGCCACAATGACCACCAGGAATACACATATCATATCTTTCAATTGTATCTCATTACAAGAAATGTACCTCATATGGGGTCTCAAAGCATTCATGTTGCATTTAGTTCCACACTGAAAGGGTCTGTCACACATACAGAGTTATGAAGTTTCTCACTGATATCCAGACTAAATAGAAATGAATCATTAATTCATTACAAGGTCTTTTATGTTAGTAAAATCAGCACATTTTAACCATCATATAACCTTCCCAGTTTCAGATGTTATGAGGGCTACTGTTCCTTATTATGAAGATGGAAGGTTGAGAGTTATGACACAAGTAGCACTGATTTTGCCAAAGAATTCTAAGACTGGGCAGTATTTGCTTGCCTCTTTCCTTAGTTTTCTTCATTTAAATTGTTTTGGCCAGTGTTTGTGCAATGCATAACGTAGTGCAAACGCTGAAAGCGGAGAAGTCGAGCACCATGATTGCTTGATAGTATGCATCATGCAACATTTTCAAACAACACTGTGCACATACTCAGTAAATGCACAATAACTGGAATTGGCAGCAAAAGATCAGGATATAAAATGCAATTGATGGGAAAACCTCATTCTACATTGGGCTTGATCTCTGGTAGTCATGGCTGGTGCTTATGGTGAGGAACATGCTTCCAAGCTCAGAGGTGGGGTGTCCAGAAGTCCAAAGTATTTGCTCAGTTCCTAGTTAAACATTGTGGGCCCTGATTACTGCAGGGGGACTATTCAAGCTCAGAATACAAATCTGAAGCATGGGATAGTGTTGCCAGGGTTTTGACTAGTGCTACATGTATCCCCTGCCTTGGTGATCAATGTTGGCACCATTTTGATGACCTCAGGAGGAGGAGGAAGACAGATACCCTTGACCACTGGATTGGGGAATATAGGACTGGAGACATTCCAGAGATGTGCAAGTATCAATTACAGTGACTACTTGTAAGAGTTAAAAGCTGAATATAGTCAAGACTGGTATTCATAATGGTATTCTGTTCTGTTCTCTTTTTTCCACAGCTACCATGGAGAGAGCTTTTAATGTGAGGACCCATGAGGACCCATACCACAAGACTGACAATGATGCAAGAAGCATGTGGTATGTATGCAACAGAACAGTATTTTTTGTAGCATTAACAGTTAAATGGTTATTTGGTATTTAATACAGTTGTATGAAATTGAGCATGCATATCTCAACTGTAAAAGAAAGTATGCATGCCTTAGTCTGTAGCACAAAGCAACAGTTCCATATTCTCAAATAACAGTGAGCATGCATCTCCCAACTGTAAAAGGAAACTATGCATGCATTAGTCTATAGGATAAAATAACAGTACATTATTAGATAGTAGTCAGAAGTTATGGGTTTAGAAACCAGACTTCCCAAATATACAATACTCCTAAGTTTTCATCATTATAGAAATGTAACTTCAGACCTCTATACCACTGGTACATATGGCCTGCTATAAACTGTAGTCAGTATAATGTGTCAGTAATATATGCACACATTGAGGATTGCTTACTGCAATCTGTACTCTAGTGTGCCTCTGTTATGAACTGGATAGTCATAAAAGTAATAAATACATTTGTTAGGAGTTTGTAGTCTTAAAAGTAATGGTAACAGAATATCCCTTTTTTTTAATCTCACCCCAACCCTTCTCTTCTCTGTTTTTTTTATAATTTTTTTTCTTTTTACTTGATTTTTGTTTTCCCCACAGCTCAGCAGGGTAGGCCTGCCCCACGGGATTCTGCTAGCCCCACTCCATTGGCTACATTACTGCGGACTAGTCCAATTGGGATGCAACCTGGAAGCAGCCCCTCTGCTGACCCTGCACTAACTGGGCCATCAGGTAGTTCTGCTTTGCAGGATAGACCAGTGGTTCTCTCCAGGAGCAGTGGTGGAGGTGGTGAATTTACACCAGTGACGAACTGCCATGGTGGTGGGTAGGATTATGTGCTGCACTGTTTGGTGTATGCCAATTCTGGAAGGAGCACCTGCTCTCCATCCTTGTACAAAATATAAGGAGGAGATGTAGACATCAGGCACTGCAGTCATCAGCACACTGAGGTGACAGTGATGACAGTCCAGGGTGTGGGGACTCGATTCTCACTATCACCCAGCTTGATGTCCATTAGCCCTCGATGTCCTCACCCTCACCCCAGTGATAGTGTTCACCCAACTCCTGTGTCCTTCACCATCCCTGTGTCTTGACTTGTATATCCTGTCAGTCTGCTTCCTCACCTATCTAATTTACCTGACCCAGAAATACCTATGTCCCTTCCTCAACATTCCTCTCACTCTCAATAAATAAACAAACAAATAAATAAATGAGCACCAGTCCCACAAAAAATACTCAACCCATACATAGCTGTCAATTTCCCACACATCTTCTTGACACACTTGATTCGTTCTGCTGGCTATACACCATGATTGTGTTATGGTTGTCCCTCACTCCAGAGGTAATACTTCATATTCAGGTAATATTCTGCACATATAAATCATTTTGTACTGTTGAAGAAATGGAGAGCTATGGTTCTTTCCTACATCCCTCGTGCACATTCCTGCCCTGCTTTCACTTTTCCCCCTGCTTGCTCCCCATTTCACCAATTTCCAATCTCCCCATTTCTTTTTTTAAAGAATGTTTACACAATGGTGCACATGGTGCATCAATGTGCAGCAATGGTAAATGGCAGCAGTATATGTAAATGTACTTAAAAGTATTATAGACACTTGCAAAAGTACTACCTACACTTGTATTCAAAGCTAGTACCATTTTCCTGCAACAACAATGCATTAACCCCTGCTGCCACCAAGTCAGTTATGCAGCAGATGTATTTCATACAATCAATAATAAATGTGACATTGTTTCTGAAAGATTTTGCTATGCTCTTCCCTCTGATTGCTCCACTTTTCAACACAGTCTTATCTTCACCATTTCTTTATTTTTTTTAAATGAATATTTAAACATTGTCCCTTTTTTGTAACTTTGTGCACCCCTTATATATGGCTTTATGCAGATTTATAGCTCTAAGAGACTAAGAGTTAGTTTCCCCTGCTTGCTCCCCATTTCACCACTGTCCTATTTTACACATTTATTTTCTTTAAAGCATTTATGTGTGTGTGCACTGTGCACACCATCACACAATAATGCTTTAAAGAGAGCAAACTGTACTGTAGAACTAGTTAAAATTATTAGATACAGCTGTTTTCCAACCCAGTAGCATGTGGACCCAAAAAGGAAGTTATCACTGTATTAACACCTGCTGTCACACAGTCCATTAAGTAGCAGTTATCTGTTAGGGACCCAATAGTAATTATTAGACTTTAGCAATCTCAAAGTGTATAGACATGTGTTCTACACCTGTCTGAGCATAGGTAACCATTATGCAAATCCAGCCACATTTCTAAAGTGTGATAGTTGCTATGTAGTGCCTCATTTATACCTGATAGTTAACTGACTTTGTGGCAGCAGGTGTTAATGCACTTAATACATAATACATACTTATTATGGGCTAGATACTAATGCATTCAAATACAGCTTTATCTAATACTTTTAACTGCTTTCTCGTAACTATGATATGTGGTGGTGCATGATGTGTACCATTGTGCAATAATTCTTTAAAGAAAAGAAATGGAAAAGATAGGAAAGTGGTGAAATGGGGAGTAAGTAGGGGGGAAAGACAAAGTGAAAGGGTAGGAATAAGCATGAGGGAGGTAGGAAAGAACCATAGACATTATTTATTCAACACTTAAAAAATGATTATATATCAGAATATTATATGACTTTGTTATGTCACCTCCAGAAAGAGAGGTGACCAAAACACAGTAATGTTGTATAGCCAATTGGAGTAAATCAAGTACATCAAGAAGACATGTGTTCAAAATGGAGAGCTACGTGGGACAGGTGCAATTTTTTTTTTTTTTTTTTTTGGTGAGAGAGAGGAATGTTGTGGAAGAACGTATGTTTTTCTGGGTCAGGTAAATCGGGTAGATGAGGAAGCAGACTGACAGGACATACAAGACAAGACACAGGGATGGTGAAGGACACAAGAGGTTGGTGAATTGCCCCTTATTTTAATTTGATCACATATCTCTTTCCCTGTCCCCTTTCACTGGCTGTTGTGAGCAAGCACAAAATTATCATCTTATGAAAACACTCACTTAATTTATTGGCCATACCAGTGCATTCCATACAGGCAGAAAACAAAAGTGCCCACCCCCTTTCAGTCTATCTTCCTCTTTTAAGATTAGTGGCTCTCCACTTAGATAGCTGGCCCTTTTTCATATCTAACTGCTTAGTACACACAGCAGTGTTTATAATATTAACCTATTTTTTAGCTTACCTTTAAACATGTAATGCAAGACCACCCATTACTGGAGAGCCCACATTCTGCCTCTCAGTAGTCATCTTGGGATTAATGCTTCTTTCTCCTGCTGAGAAAAGGAACAAAGTGTACTGATTCCTTACTGTTTCCACTTGGACAGTGTCTGTCCTTAACAGCCCTGATTGGTCTGGTTGGTATTAAAGGCATCTACCAGGAAAAGATTACAACTTGTCTACAGACCTTTGCATCATCTGGGACAATACAGTGGATCACCAAACAGGCTGTGGCCTGTTTCTCATCTTGGATTTGTGCTATTGTTTTGCTTTTGGTGAGAGAAAAAGCAAAGAAAGATTGTATCCCAGCAGACTGAAGCTGTGGTGAGACCAGCACTAGTAGTAGCCAAGCAGTAGCCATTCAAGCAACTCCCCTTTTTTCATCATTCTTGACAAGCTAACTCTTTTGTTTTCAATAAGTACTGCTGTATTTGTTTCTAGCTTCAAAATATCTGCCTAAATACTTCATCCTTAAATGTTCGGGGTCTACATATTAGTTTCCCCACAAGTGTTTGGCCATGCCCTGTACAGACTCAGACATCTTGAGTGACATTTTTCCTGTAAAAGTATGACTGAAATTTTGGCAATACCCAGTTGCACACAGGACAACTAGTTTGCATTGACAAGCACTGTCCCCAGAGTTGCAAACCAAACACGCCTGATATTGCTTTATATTCTCACTACACTTATCTAATCAATAAAAAAGGCTCTGTTGACATGGATATGAACATTCCCACTGTCTCCGTTACCAGCTTAGTGGATATGGGCATCCTGTGGTAATGTATAAATTGCAACCAAAAACAATTCCCCTGCATGGAGAGAGTTGCACGGCAGATGAAAACTGAACCAAAAAACAAATAGCCAGCAACACGGGGCTGTGGAATAAAATTTATTGAATCATGGCTTTTTGAAGCCATGATTCAATAAATTTTATTCCACAGCCCCGTGTTGCTGGCTACTTGTTTTTTGGTTCAATGTATAAATTGCCTCATGTTTAATGAAAACCAGTTAATTGTCAAGCAAACTGATATGGTATGTGAGAGATGTAGTTACACAATGTCTCTGGAGGCAAAGCTGTCTCATAAAAGTACTCCTAATGTCAATAACATTGTCAGTAGTACACATGCTGCACCTATCACACACAATTCAAAGCAGACATATAGACCCACATATGCTGGGGCACTTAAATGTAATCTTCCTAAGCCACAAAGACCTCCTAGACAAAGTACACATAAAAAGTGCCCTCAGCAGCCCCAAATGCACTCTTTCAAATCAACATCCACATCAACACATAGAGCTACATCTCAAGGAGCCCCTACCTCTAAGCCCATAAGGCAAGCCACCAAACAATTCAACATTCTGGTCATTGGTGACACACTGATGTCCCTCTCACAAGGCTGAGTAAGGAGAAATTCACGGTCAGTTGCTTATCAGGGACTAGGATCCACTGCATTATGCATGCACGCAGGTTATTGCACCACAAGTGCCAGTTTGACTCAATCATAATCCATGCAGGAGTAAATGACTTGAAATATACCTCCCCAGACTATATGAAAAGAGACATCATAGATCTCTCAGAATATTCGTTTCAGGCTGGTACGAACCTAGCATTGAGCAGCATTTTACCTTCTCCAAAGACGATTCCACAATACGAACAAACGATGACTGACTTTAATAATCGGCTTAGTTTCTGGTATCATTCTAAGGGGGTGCAATGTTTGTCAGCTTGGAAAGAGATGGTCAGTAGACCACACTGCTTTGCCAGGGATGGTCTGCACCTCTCCTCTCTAGGCTTTTGAATATTAGCTAAAACATTGTATTCACCCATAGTGTCTTTTTTAGACAATGCCAAAATGAAAGCACTTCTAACATAGCAAATCAAAACCAAGAAAATCTAAAGGTATTGCTGCTCAGTGCTAGGACTCTAAACAATAAACTTCACTCCCTAGAAGCTCTCTTGACCCTAGAGAATGCTGATGTCTGTGTGGTCACTGAGACATGGTTTAAAGCTGCAAAGAGCACACCAACAGGGCAAAGTTATAATGCCTTCCACACATTTAGACCAGCTACTACACAGACAGGGACTAAAGCTGGAAGTTTCTCTGTTTACCTCAAAAATAAACATACTTCAAGGCTGGTTAAACAGGACAATGCACTTTAGCTTCTCCATGCTCAAATCAACAAAGGCAAAATCCTATATGAATTGCTTGCCAGATATAGCTCCCCCTGTATGACCCTGGAAACCCATACCATGTATTTAAACTTATTAGAAACACTGACCATCCAACCCAATACCATATTCATGGGTGACTTTTATTACCCCAGTATTAACTGGGAATCGTATATGACACTAGCCTAGTACCTACCTATGAACCTATGATACCAAATGTACAGGCACAGAGATTCCTGGATTTTGTAAACACTAAATCTCTGAACCAGACTGGCAATACCCCAACTGGTGGTGCAGCCATATTGGATCTGGTCCTCGCTAATATGGGAGAGTGCTGCACAACCCCTACCATAATGTCTTCCCTGGTAAGGTCAGACCACTAAATGGTCTCCTTTGAAGTAAAAATAAAACATGGCCCCACAGTCAAACCTGGAATATTCAGGTACTACTCTAAAGCTAACTTAAGGCTTAATATTAAGTGATAACCTGGTAAAATTTCAAGCCCCATAAATCCCGAGAAGACTGCAGCCTATGCAGAACTGTTTACAGAAACCATATACAAGCAAGTTAACAGCTGCATAGAGGGAGCTGTACTCACCAGGAAGAAGAAAGAACTAATCAAAAAACAAGCCGCACATCAATAAGGCTGTATAACAGAAGGAAGAAAATCATAACAAAAATTAGGAGGTGCAGTACCCAGCAGGATAAAAGCACTCTCATAAAACTAAACAGACATCTGAGAGGATAAATAAAGTCTCCCAAAGCCAAATTTCAGGAGAATCTGCCCTCACAGGCCAAGGACAATGACAAGGCATTCTTTAGCTATGCCTGCAACATCAAAAGCAAACATTTGTGCGCGCTGCTCATTGTAAATGGAGCCATCTATACTGAGTCAGAAGATATAGCAAACCTACTGGCCAATAAATTCAGCTCCAACTTTACCCCTGTCTCCCCCTCAAACTTCCCTCAGGAAATACAATCTAATATAACTCCCCCTGCTATCACTAGGGAGTAGGTCCTTAATGCTCTCTCTAAGGCCAAGAACACTGCATCAATGGACCTAGACAATATCCCAGGATGCCTTCTAAATTGCATGAAACATGACCTATCATGACTTCTGGAACTGCTATTTAACTATAGCCTCCAATGCTTCATGAATGGAGAACAGCAACAGTCATCCCTTTGCACAAAGTTGGGTCATCTACAGACCCTGGAAACTATAAAACAATAAGTATCATTAGTCTTATATGTAAAGCCATGGAAAGGATTATCATGGAAATCATCAATAGTAATATAATAAACCTCTAGACACTGGACCCATCCCAGTTTGGTTTTGTCAAAGGCAGATCATGCCTAATCAACCTGGTGAACTTCTATGAGGAGGTCATCAAAGCAATGGATTATGGCAAAATGGTTTACACTGCCTACCTTGACATGGCCAAGGGATTTGACACAATAGTCCACTCACGGATTGTTTGCAAACTCAAAAGGTTAGGTACAAACTCATATTTCACCTGGTGGATAGTGAACTGACTCACAGACAGGATCCAGGAAGTTAGAATTGGGGAGTCCACCTCTACAAAGAGGCCAGTCACAAGTGGAGTCCCTCAGGGATCAGTCATTTGACAGCTGTTTTTTGGAATTTACTTCTATGAGGTCAAGGCAAATGTCACTGGTCCCTGGCTGACTAAATTTGCAGATCATTGTAAATTAGGAGCTGTCATTGCATCCCACACTGGCACAAATGTTCTCCAGGAAGGGCTGACACAGACAAACAACTGGTGTCAGGGCCATAGGCTAAAACTAAATACCAAGAAATGCATAATACTATCCTTTGGGAAGTCATCCATCCCTGGTAACTATCATATTGACAACACACCCCTTAGAACTGATCCAGTAGTCAGGGACTTAGCAACGCACATAGATAGTAATCTAGCCTTTGACCAACATGTGTCTACAATAGTGAGGAAATCCTTCTGTGTTGCCTAACCTATAAATTAAGGTATGGCATCTAAGTCCAGAAAAGTCATTGCTCCACTTTATTTTGCATTCATCAGACCATTCAGTGAGTACAATGCCCCCTTTGGAATGTACTTAACCAGGCATATCCAACAAATGGAATGTCCACAGAGGTTCCTCTCTAAAATAATATGGGGCTTAAGTAAAATGCCCTATGCAGACAGCCTCAAGGCTCTGTCCCTGTATCCTTTCTCCTACAGGCTTTTGAGGGGAGATTTATGCCTGACATACAGGGTATTGTCAGACCCCACTCTGTTGGACCTCTTGCATATCCACAAAACATACAGCACCAGACTTACACATTCTAAAGACTTAAGCCTTCCTGTGATATAAATAGGACCTGCAGGAGAGACATGTATATATTCCAGAGATTACCCTATCTCTGGAACAGGCTCCCCATCCATGTAAAACAAAGTTCCTCCCTAGCCCAGTTCAAGTGAAACCTGGACAAATGGATGGAGAACAGGAAATTCATCCCTGGTTTGGCACCTATGTTTCTAATGGACACAGGCAACCTGTAACTGGTTCATCTCCAAGGCCCTAGCTTGTAAATGTTTCAGCTCCCAAACCCCTGCTAACACTTATCAAGGGTATCAGAACTTGTCAGAGATTTGCGATACATAGCTGGGTTTAAAAAGGCCCTTGTGTTCGTTAGCCTAGTAAACACCAATGAACCTATGAACAATATGTTTGGGCTAAGGGAGGGGACAATGAGAACCCATGGATGTCAAGCTGGGTGAAAGTGAGTATCAAGTTCTCACCCACTGGACTGTCACCACTGTCAACTCACTGTGCCGATGGCTGCAATGCCTGACTTCTGTGTCTCCTATTTGTGTTATTGAGTACAATGATGGACAGCATTGTCTCCATCAAGATTAGGCATGCACAAACAGTGCAGCACACGATCCTATGCACCAACCTCAGCAGTTTGGCACTGGTGATAAAATCACTACCTCCATCGCTGCTCTCAGGGGGAACTTCCTGCCTATCCTGCGGGGCAGAACTACCTGAGTAGGTAGTGTAGGAGCAGCAGTGAGGGTGCTGCCAGTTTCTGTCCCAGATGTGATGGGCAGTGGTGCTGTGATGAAAAAAATATATAAAGAAAAAAATTAAAAAAAAAAAAAAAAAGATGATAAGGGTTGGGGGTGAGAGAAAAAAATGGATAACATTAGTAACTTCATATGTGACATACAGTACACTGATACATTTACTGGTCTTTATTCTTTTAACTTTACTTTTAAGACTACCAGCTCTTAAAAAACTTTTGTACTTTTAAGACTACCCAGTTAATAAAAATTGCACACTATACTACAGACTGCAGCAAGCAATCCTTGATGTGTGCATACATTACACATATGCATGTCCATATTATACTTAACACAATTTACAGCAGGCCATTTGTGCCAGTGGTACAGAGGTCTGAAGAAGTTACAATATCGATGAAAAGTTAATAGTATTGAATAGTTTGAAATTGTGGTTTTTGAACACACAACCTCTGACTACTCTCTAATACTGTACTGTTGTTTTGCCCTATAGAGTAATGCATGCATATTTTCCTTTTACAGTTGAGAGATGCATGCTCAATTTAATACAAC
Organism: Protopterus annectens; assembly: GCF_019279795.1. Taxonomy (NCBI): domain Eukaryota; kingdom Metazoa; phylum Chordata; order Ceratodontiformes; family Protopteridae; genus Protopterus; species Protopterus annectens. Next base: position 456,671,831 of record NC_056751.1, read on the forward strand.
TGTATTAAATACAAAAGGCTGTCTTTAACTTTTAATGCTACAATAACAGTACTGTTCTGATGCATAGATACCAGGTGCTTCTCACATCCTTGCCAATCTCGCAACATGGGTCCCCACATTCAAAGCTCTCTCCATGGAAGCTGTGAAAAAAAAAACAGAATACCATTATGAATACCAGTCATCACTATATTCAGCTTTTAACTCTTACAACTACTCACTGTAATTGATACTTACACATCTAAGGGGTGAGGTGTCCCCAGTCCTAAATTCCCCAATTCAGTGGTCAAGTGTATCACTCTTCCTCTTCCTGAGGTCATTGAGATGCTGTTGACATTGTTCACAGTGTGGGGAATACCTGTAGCACTGGTCAAAGCCCTGGAAACACAATGCCATGCTTCAGATTTGTATTTTGAGCCCGAATAGTCCCTTGGCAGTAGCCTGGGCCCGTGATGCTTAAATAGGAGTCCAAAAAACACTTTGGAGTCCTGGATACCCCACCTCTGAGCTTGGAAGTGTGCTACCTCCCCACAAACACCAGCCATGAGTACCAGAGTTCAAGCCCAATGACAAATGAGATTTTCCTGCCAATTGTATTTTGTATCTTGATGTTTTGCTGCCAATTCCAGTCAGCACGTACTTACTGAGTGTATGCACAATGTCTGGAAATGTTGCATGATGCTTACCATCACGCAAACACGATGCCCAGGAGTGCGCAATGGTGAGAAACATTGGCTAGCAATGCAATTTTAGGTTTGTTGGATGTACAGGTCTTTGTGTATGTGTTTTAGACAAAAGTGAAGGCCATGCCCTTCCACATAGCAGAAATACACTGCCAATGATGTAGTTACATGATAGCCCCTATTATACTATTTTTACGGTCTTGGTTCTCTGCATGCAGTGTTTGTGCTACATGGTGCATCAAACAAACAGTGAACAAATAAAATCTAAATAAAAAAAAAAATAAAGAAAGGGAAAAGGAAATGCTGTGTTGTCATACAGTCCTAAGCTCTCAATGTCATGGTGTGACCTGTGATGTGCACCATACATTTGGACTGGAAAATGCTGTAAGAGATATGTTAGAAAGTAATAATATGCATTGCAGTTTTGTTACTTCACAACTCTCATAAGAGATAAAGTTCTGACATATTGATGCTATAAACTGTCAAACTTCCCAAGGCCAATTTAAGTTAAAGGTACAATGAGCAGTTAAACACCAAAAAAGCAGATATACTAAGCAGTAAGTTAACTATACAACCTGAGCATCAGACACCAAGCTTTTGTCTCCCTGAATCCAAAACACAGAAAACAGGGATACAGCACAGTTATCATCAGTTGAACAGGTATTGGGTGGTCGTCATTAAAGAAAGAAGTTACAAAAGGATGATATACATTGTGGTTTTTGAATTCAGAACCCTTACAACAGCATTCGCTATAAAGTTGGGACATTTGCTTGCTCTCAACTGTCTACATTTCTAAGGCCACTGTTAAGTCACAGGTACAATAAATAGTTCTCCAACACAAATGCAGATGTAGTAAGTACTGTGTTAGCTATGCACCCTGAGCATCAGACACAGATTTTGTATCCCTGGATCAGAAATGAGCACAGGGGATATGCCACACTTGTTTGAACTTGCACAGGGTGTTATGTGTGTGGGGAGAGGCAGGAAGCCTAGGCAGACACATAAAGTCGGTGAGTGTGTGTGAGTAAGAAGGCAGACATTTTGACAATACAGCAAATGGGCAGAGAGAGAAAATGAATAGCTGTTGTGTGTGTGTGTCTGTAGGGGTCCTTCAGGTGAAATTGGTGTGTGAGTGTGAGCATGAAGATAGCCAAGCTGAATGCTAGCTCTACATCTTATTGTGTTCGACGGGTGTGAGCTGTGCACATTAGAGGTGGCAGTTCATTGTTATTGTTCCCGACCATGAGAACTGGCTCTTCCAGGAGTTGCACTTGCACTTTGACATCCAGGACCATGTTCAGATGCATTGCTGCTACCTGAATGTGACTGCTGTCTGCTGGATGAGATCCCTTCATGGGAACACCCAGGACCATAACCACATGGCCTGTCGGTTCAGATGGATGAAAACCCAGATTACTGACAACCACATCAATGAGACGACATCACCCACAACATGCATCCCCGACAATGGTAAGTCAAAGTATTACGGAACAGAATACATTCCCGTTCCCATAATACATTCCAAAAACACATCAAAACGTGTATAGCATCCCCTGCCCCCCACACCCCCCATACTTAAAAGTACCAACTCAGAGATCACACTACAGTGAGGGAATGGGAATAAATCCCATTCTGCACTACTCACCGTTGTCGGGGATGCATTCTGTGGGCGATGTCGTCTCAGTGATGTGGTCGTCGATAAACTGGGTTTTCGTCCATCTGTCAGGTACCTGGCCTGCCATATCTGTTTGTGGATAGTACAATCAATGATGTGGCAGTAGAAGTACTGCCACTATGATAACATAATCAGGTATTGCCACACTGGCTGACAGCAGATGATGTGGCTGACCTTTGCCCATGAGGATGCTATTCTCCTACCACCAGACGTTCCATAACAGACACTGCTCACCTGTACAGATTTTTGCAGAATGTCCAGATTTTAACCTCAAAATTTCAGTCTGTTCCTCATAAAATTTAAGTTTTTCTGGCAAATCACTATGATGATCTCAGGAATGAAATTACTAAATGACATACACTTGAGTTTCAGATGTCATATCCTTTTAAAAATGCATTTTAATGCAAACCGTGTTATTTTACCTACTTTCTAGGTTTGTAAGAGCACTGTTTAAAATCTGTCCCTATTTTTGGGCCTTTGCCCCCCATAATGTAAGGCTTTATCCAGATTTCTTGAGCTAAAAGTTTGAGAGCTACACCCTAGGTCCAGCACAGACACCCCTCACTCCAATGTGTCATTCATCCGATGGAGTGAATCTCCAACATGGTGGAGGCAGTCAAGCATGTCAGACTGTGCCACATCCACAATTTTGAGCATTTGTCTGGTGCACCTATGGGAACATGCCTGTGCCTCCATGATGGCCCTAAAAATACACTGAGTCACACGGGAAGTGACACCTGCACCAGGTGGAGGAGGGACAGCAGACCCTCTCCAAGCACCCCTATAAACCCTCCTGCATGTCACTTTGCCGTAACTTTGGCTATAGCCACACTCAACAGGAACTGAAGCCACAGTAGCCACACTTCCCTGATCAATGTCCTTGCCCTCCACCTGTCCAAGATCTGTGGGCTTAGTGGCCTGTGCAGGCATAGGCATACTGGCTGTGTCCAATGTAAATGCAGGAGATAGCTGTATGTCAACCTCTGCATCAGATTCAACCTATGCACACCCCTGGCTATGCCTCAGTTTCACCACCATCACTGTCAGACTCTGCTGCTACACTGACATTGGGTGGGACAGGACCCACAGTTCCACTGTCAGAATCACCTGTGATAAAAACAAGACACACAGGAATGCATTAATACCAACCTACTATAGTTCAATATATGCTAACAATGTAATCATGCTGCCAGTATTACAGACAGTCCAGAATACACACAACACACCTGAGATCAAACTCATTCACACACTGCAATATTTGTTTACATTGATCATCAGTACTGACATCAAACTATTTGGCTTACCAACTGCAGGAGGCAAGTTTTCCTGGAGGCCTAATGGTCCTGAAAGAAGTTAAGCAAGAGGTAAGGGCAACAACATCACAATCAGCTGTAACACAGGGAGTAATACATTTGCCCCTTTACAGCTGCAGTAAATAAGCGTTTAAACAAAAAAAGTGTCTGACAAATCCAAGCTAAGCTTATAACCATAGCAATCTTCAATACCCCCAACCAAATAAATACATGTGACACAGAATTAACTTATTCATTTAAATTCACTAGCTATACAAGAGTATTTAACAGTTCAGATAATAAGGCCTACCTGATAGTTCTTCTTAGGATGAGGTTGATATGTCCAACATGCTGGATAACGTCCAGGGATCATCAATCAGGCCAAACAATGGGCTGCCTATTTCAATAGGTCAGATTTATTACGATATAAACATCGTAATTACAATGTGGATATACAGCCTCTACGCCTTGTCACAACTTATGGACGCAATACTCAAGGCTTTATGAACATTATTCAGAGACATTGGAATGTCCTGTTGGCTGAAGACAGACTGCATCCCTTTCTTAGGGATAGATGTCTTTTCTCGTTTAGAAAGGGAAGATCCATAGGTTCCAGACTCAGCCATTACAAAAAGTGTGTTGGCAATCCCATAGGTAGCCATCAAATTTCCTTGACTGGAGGTCCCATAGTGGGTTGCTTTGCTTGTGGCCATTGTGCATATTGCATGCGGGTCCAATACTTTAGAGTTTACCAGTAAAAATACTTCTCAGGTTTTGGAATCATGCTATGGTCTAATTGAAGCACTAAGTGGGTCATCTATTTGGTGACCTGCACAGGTCTAGCATTTTATGTGGGACAAACTTCACGAGCTTTTGCTTAAGAATATGTGAACATCTAAGTGCTATTAAAATAAACGTCCCAATAATGCATTATTCAAACACACTTTAAAGCATACTACTGCTAACTTTAAATTTGTGGTCATTGATCACATTAGTGGGATTTGTAAAGATAAAGATGGTTGGCATGAGTTACTTAATTTTTAGAAAAATGGATAGTCAAACTGGGAGCTCTGTTTCCACCTGGTCTTAATGACCAATTTTAATGTTTTGTTTAATTGATTAATGTCTTGTTCTGATTGGTTACACTGTTATGTGTTAGGTGTGCATACACATATTTAATGAGATGTTCTTTTAATGCATTGTTCTCATTCTTATTTGTATCCACTGAAGAAGGCTCTGTGGAGCGAAACCGTTTGGATTTATTGTGTTTCTATAACCCATAGGATTTGTTCCTTGGGTTGAATTAAACAGTTTTTCCACCTTCTCAGCTTGCTGGCTTTGTTTTGTACCTTTGGATTTCATTGCCGTGCAGGAGGGTTTCATGAGCATCTGTTCTTCAATTTGGACTGCATTATTTTCGGATGCTGTGTACCATGTGGAGTCGGTGGTTCTTTTCTTTACAGTGATTTCATATCACCATATTTATTTTGATTATAAGCATTTTTTGGCATCTAGTTTGTGTTTTAACACAAACCTTCAGATTTTTGTGGATGTACGAGTGGATTTCTAGCTCCCGGTGACTTCCTGGTGTTTGACTTTTGCTCACGTCAACGCGTATGCTTTATTTCCGGTTTTTTACTTACCGGTTAAGGTTTTGGCGGTCTGGTGCGCTTAAGGAACTGGCGTTCTGTGCATTCAAGCCTGTCGCTGTGATTTACTTGACTTTTCAGCATTTAGGGACAGTTTTCTGTTTTACAAGTGCTTAGAGCCACTTTTACAATTGGCCTTTACCATATCGGTGGTCGCTGGATGCATTTATGGCTGTTAAACACAGTTAAGACTTCTACTTTTGGACAGTTATCCAAGGGACTTACTTTGATACTGGTTAGAGATTGTTTATGTTGATCTATTGTGGTGTTAGACCCTTCATAACTTGTTAATTCATGTTATTGTTCCACTATATGTTTGGTGCTATGTATCTGGTATAGTTGTATATGGGGTATCTCTTAGGCGTACCATACATATGTTTTTTCATCATTTTTGGTATTCAAATATTTATTTGTTTAGATTTTTTCATACATACAGGGTCAGATTTGGGATGGTGTGCTGATTTTTTGATCTTTGGTTTTTGTTTTGCGGTACATTTATGTGCTTCATAGGACCTGTATCTGTTATACATATGACAATTATTATTGCAGTGGGTTATTAGTGTTCACATCCTTAACTTGTATTTTCTCTTTTTTGGGATTCTGATGACACCATTTCCAATTATGTGCATGGCTATCTATATATATTTATTTTAACAGCATTTTTGTGTTGGCAGCTGGAGGATATTTGGGTGCTATTTTGCAGAGTTGGTATCTATTGATGGATCTTGTTTAGTAACTACATATTCTTTGGCTGTTGCCAACTTTGTGGTTTTATACCAGATTAATATTTTTTCAATTTAGTACGGGTACAAATACGCAGTTTATATGTTGAGTTTTTACAAAAAATAGGACTGCTTATTGTATTTGTTATACCCTGGATATATTCTATTGCTGAAGACATATGCACAGTATACAGGTATTGTATACCTGATCTGTTTATTGTATATGGTCTATTTTCAGCTTTGTTTCTTTTCATATATTTTGAATATATTTTTTGGCTCTTGATCTTTCATATTGTATACCTCTTTGCAGATGGTTAACTTATAACCGATATATTGGTTTTTTGATAGTTGATTCTCTATAGCTGCTGCACGTTTAATGTTGTTCTATTTATTGTTTGTTGATTAATAGATTATTATATTATAGATCTGTGCACATTTTGGGATTTTGGTGACATTGGTCTGAATATGGCATTATCACCGCTTATTAAGGGGATTTCATGAGATCTTGATGATCTGTCCATATTTGGTTTAGGGGCTGGGTCCTCTGGACAGATCAATAATATGAATGCTTTGGATGTGAACACTAAATGTGATATATTTTTTAACTCACTATACAAACATATGAGGACGGTCCATACCAATGTTTGGCATTTACGTTTGTTTAGGGCTTACCAACAAAAAAAGATAACTCCACGTGGATTGAGAGTGAGAGTGCAACCTCTGGTAGCTAATATTGATGATCAATTGTTGGAAGATTGGGGTCAGGTCCAACAATTAGCTTCATCCAAATTTGTGGATGCCCTTGCTGATTTCTATGAACGGAAGGTTAACATGGGGATACAGGAACTTGAAACAATTTGCATTGAGGCTAGCAATTTTGAAAATTGTGACTCTTTTTCGTCACAAATTAAAAAACTATCTACGGACCTATCCAAATTAGAATCTAATTTAAAAGAGAGGAAACTTAAGAAATTCTTTAGAGATGTAAGTGACTATGAAAAGGGAAAACCATTTGACACCTCCAAAAATGTGTCATTTAGATCACCTTTGGAGAGTTTTAATAATAAGAGATATTCCACTCCCATAAGAAAGCGACCAAAATCCATTTTAAAGAAGAGTGTGTTTTCTTCTAGTGGTACCTCTGGTGATGACACTTCCTCTACTACTGAAGGTGATTCTGAAGTTAATTCAAGTGATAGGTTACCGCAGGCTAAAAAAACTAATTGTCCACCCCCTTTGGACATAGATACAGACGGGGGGGGGGCATAAACATAAAAAAAGACAGACCCAAACAGGGTCTTCAGGATCTTTTCAAGATGGTGATCGAACATTGAACAGTTCATGCAATGTACATAATATTTCCTCGGTTGAGCTTACCAGCACCCAGATCCAATTATTAAATAAGGGACTTAATTTTGTTCCCGGATTTTTTGTTTCCGAATATGCCCTTGCCCAGGATGTGGCGAATTTCTGTAGGATGTTAAATCTTAAGGTGTTTTTTGCCAACAATACTGTTGAATCTGCTGGTACATTCAAGTTTAAAAAATCCAGTTTCAATCCCCCCATGGTCCATTTGGTGGGGGTTTTCATGAAAAATGTACTTAATGATTTGCACTGTCATCTTAGGGATTTTTCTACACTCTACAATAATTTGTCCAAGGATGAGGTATCAAGTTTGGAAGAACTTGTTAACAACAAGAATCTGGTTGTGATTCCAGCTGACAAAGGGGAGCGGTGGTGGTTTTAGATGAGGCAGCCTATAATCAGGAGGCTATGAGACAATTGGGGATGGTGACTATTACATGTATATGCCTTTGATCCATCTACCCAATTTCATCACAAAATTGGTCAGTTTTTGACACAAGCAGTGGAGGAGGGGATCATTACAACACATATTAAGGAACAACTGATGGTCACATCCCCTAAAAAACAGTATCTCTACCTTTTGCCTAAGATACATAAACATGCCACGAATCCACCGGGTAGACCCATTGTCTCTGGACATGGATCTATCACTGAACCCCTCTCAGAATATTTGACTTTCCATCTTAAACCTTTGCTTCCATACATTAGATCGAGAATCCAAGATACTACTCAATTTTTGGACATTATAAATGATACACAACTTGAACCTAGTTGGTTATTGTGTACTTTAGATATTACTTCTCTATACACTAATATACCACATTGGGCAGGCCTGCAGGCTTTGGATTATTGGCTCAATAGATCAGGGCTTTACAAACCAGGATTTAACACCTTTTTGATATGCCTTACGGAATATGAGCTCACTAGCAATGTTTTTTACTTTCAAAATCAGTGTTTTTGGCAAAAGAAAGGGACGGCAATGGGTGCATCTTTTGCACCCATTTATGCTGATCTCTTCATGGCATATATTGAGGAGATCATCATATATGACCCAAATCATAACATCTATATGTGTGAAATGGACATTTGGCCATATTTGGATGATTGTTGGTTGGTGTGGAGGGCGGATGAGGAGTATCTCAGGGAATTTCTTAATTATCTTAACAACAATGTATGGGGCATTGAATTCAAAATGTCTTTCCACAGACTCAAAATATGTTTTCTGGATGTGGAAATTACTAGGAACCCTGACAATACATTGTCCACTACTATTTTTAGAAAATTTCCTGAATACAATTCCCTATTACATGCTTCGAGCCTCCACCCACAACATATCATCCAAAATATACCCAAATCACAATTTCTTAGAGCTAAGAGGATCTGTTCTAACCAGGCATCTTATATTGAAACAAGTGATGATTTGGCTTATAGATTTTTAGAGAGGGGCTATCGTCCAGGGATCATCAATCAGGCCAAACAATGGGCTGCCAATTTCAATAGGTCAGATTTATTACGATATAAACATCGTAATAACAATGTGGATATACAGCCTCTACGCCTTGTCACAACTTATGGGCGCAATACTCAAGGCTTTATGAACATTATTCAGAGACATTGGAATGTCCTGTTGGCTGAAGACAGACTGCATCCCTTTCTTAGGGATAGATGTCTTTTCTCATTTAGAAAGGGAAGATCCATAGGTTCCAGACTCAGCCATTACAAAAAGTGTGTTGGCAATCCCATAGGTAGCCATCAAATTTCCTTGACTGGAGGTCCCATAGTGGGTTGCTTTGCTTGTGGCCATTGTGCATATTGCATGCGGGTCTCCAATACTTTAGAGTTTACCAGTAAAAATACTTCTCAGGTTTTTGAAATCAAGCTATGGGCTAATTGTAGCACTAAGTGGGTCATCTATTTGGTGACCTGCATGTCTAGCATTTTATGTGGGACAAACTTCAGCTTTTTTAAGAATATGTGAACATCTAAGTGCTATTAAAAATAAATGTCCCAATAATGCATTATTCAAACACACTTTAAAGCATACTACTGCTAACTTTAAATTTGTGGTCATTGATCACATTAGTGGGATTTGTAAAGATAAAGATGGTTGGCATGAGTTACTTAATTTTTTAGAGAAAAAATGGATAGTCAAACTGGGAGCTCTGTTTCCACCTGGTCTTAATGACCAATTTTAATGTTTTGTTTAATTGATTAATGTCTTGTTCTGATTGGTTACACTGTTATGTGTTAGGTGTGCATACACATATTTAATGAGATGTTCTTTTAATGCATTGTTCTCATTCTTATTTGTATCCACTGAAGAAGGCTCTGTGGAGCCGAAACCGGTTTGGATTTATTGTGTTTCTATAACCCGTAGGATTTGTTCCTTGGGTTGAATTAAACAGTTTTTCCACCTTCTCAGCTTGCTGGCTTTGTTTTGTACCAACATGCTGGATCCCACATCAACCATATGTAGACTTCAGTTTCCTGTGAGCTTTGTGTGGTTCTTAAGACAGCGAGCAACTGCTCACTGGGGGATCAGTGGTGGTTGTCTAGCAGGGCCTCCACCTGTACCCAAGAGGTCATGGCCTGCTCCAGATGCTCTCCTTCTTGCAGCAGTGATCATTTCAGTGGTCCTGTGGGGCATCTTTTCATAGGTTCTTTTGTGGTTGCCCACCGCATTCACATCTGCAACAATTTGTTGCCATAGTACAAGCCTACAGCCCGTATCTTGGCTTCCGCTTTGAAGGAGGAAGGCACCATGTTGCCAAAAAACATCAGTTATTATATTGTTTTCAGCATCTGTAAAGGGTATTATTCACAGATTTACACATCTTGATGCCATAATTGTAGATGGCCTATAAGAAAACAGACGTATAATACACACAAGTATTACATAACTGCAAAATATTGTTTACATATACAAAAGAAAAAGTAACCAATGAATATTACCCACTGGTAAAACATAACACAGTCTAGAGATGTAAAATTCTAACAACAGACAGGATGTAAAACAAGGAGTAACAAGATTAAGATCTCCTTGTTAGTGCCATAACAGTAACTCACCTTATCCCCCACTCCCAGAAAAGAGCATGCTACAAGTGCTGTCAAAGGACCTGTCCCTGAAACATTTAAAAATATTTCTCACACAGCAGGCATCTCCATATAATTGAATGTCTTGCCAGTCATGTCTACCTGTAAAATGGCTGGAAAAACATGGCCATGACTTCAGTACACTTCTAAGTAATGCATACAGATAACAGCATAAAAGCCTGTGCTTCACGTTATAGTTAAATACATTCCAGCATATGCAGTATGTAGGTGACAAAATTAAACCATGCCTTGTGAGAATGAAAACTCCTCTGTAGGTATAGTGTGAAGAGAATGCTTGTTCTCAATGTTTCAAACATATGGAACTAACATCAGCTTGCCTAGCTATGGAGTTGCCTTTCTATATGGTGTATATGTTTAATGGATTGCAGCTGTGAGTGATTACTGCTTGGAAGGGGGAAATCACAACAGAACTGCAGGCTGCCTTACTTCCAGTAGGTGTGTCAGCTTAGATCTAGAAAGTGTTACATATAAGGTCGGAAAGGTAAGTAAGCAGCACACAATTCACAGGTTATGTCCCTTAACATCCAAGCTGGTCTTCATTTCATGACAGCTGCATATTATATGATTTTCAATTCATATCCTCATACATTTTAAGGACAATGATATAGAATGGGTTACACAGTGCATGTCTCAGAGTACTGTGGCACAGTCTGCCAGGTGTGACTGGCACCACCATGTTGCATATTCACAACATTGGATGAATGAGATGTGGAAACAAAGCCTGTTTGTTATGGAAGGGGCAGTGTCTGTGATGGAATGTTTACTCAGAGGAGAACAAGCATCCTTGTAGGTGTTGGTCAGCCATATCATCTCCTGTCAGCCATAGTGGCCATGTCCAATCACTCTCACATAGTGCCAATACTTCCAATGCTCCATCAGTGAGTGTACTGTCCACACACAGACATTGCAGACTATGAGGGTTATGATCGTGGGTGTCTCTGTGAAGGGAGCTAGTCCAGCAGACATCAGTCATGTTCAGGTAGCAGCACTGCATCTGGCCATGGTCCTGGACATCAATGTGCCAGTGCAACTCCTGCCAGAGCAAGTTCTCCTGATCAAGGATGCCAACAATGAACTGCCACCTCTACCATGCATGGATCACACCTCTGTGACCAACCAAGAAGTAGCTTGGCTGTGATCATGCACATACTCACACAACTATTTTACCTGGAGAACCCCTAAAGATACACACGCAACTCAGTTACTCATTTAATCTCACTGGCCATTTGTTGTTTTATACATATCTCTGCCTTCTCTTTCTTACACACACTCACTGACCATGTGTGTCATCCTAGGCCCCCCCCCCACCACACACTCACACAACATTATCAGCAAGCGATAATAATTGCGCCATAGCCCTGTTTTCTATCTTTTGGAATCAAGGATATGAATGCCTTCTGTCTGATCTTCACGGTGCATAGGTAACTCATTGCTTAGTATATCTAAATTTTCTCAAGTGGTAATTTTACATTTAATGTATATTCTCCTTGAAAAGTTCAACAGTTTATATCATCAAAATGTCACACCTTTATATTGATTTCACCTGGGAAGGTTGTGAAATAGGAAATTGCAATGTGTATCATTAATTTCTAACTTCTCTCTTTAAGGATTTCCTAGTGCAAACATATGGTGAACATTATAGGTCACACCATCATATCCAGATATTAGGATTCTATGACAGCACTGTAGTGAAACCTGATCAGAACAGTAAAACAGTATAATGATCTCTTTTGCATTACCCTCACTAGACACATGCAGTAGCTGGATAGACCACAGGCCTTTCTCATCAACATAACACAAAGGCTATGAACCATGCCATGATGTATGTACAACTCGTCTTGTATATCTGAATAAGACAAAGAGACTTGGGTGTTCATTTAAGTAGTTAATTACATGCAAACACATCAGGATGGATGGCAGAAACATTAAACTTAAACAAACTAACTAACTGAATGACTGCTACACACATGCATGCTATCACTCTAGCTGCACATTCAAAATGGCACTCTTGCTTGCACGTACTCATTACTTATATGCACATGCTCACTGACTGGAATGCTTCTTAAAGGTACATCACACACTCTGATCTACATACTTCGTCTTTACTGAGCTCTATCACATGGACAATGACATTTGAATAGGCATGTAATTATACAGACAATAATAAACAAAATAACAGTCATGTCCAGGTTGCTGTGTATCTGGAACTAGTTCTGGAAATGGGACCAGATCTCGTAATGTAATAGTTTGGACTGTGTTTAGCAACAGGGAAAATCATTGGAGAAAGTTCTACTTCAGGCCTCTCAGGGATATTCTCTGGAACAGGGATTGCTGATGAAATGTCTTCTGGAACAGGAACATTGGACATGTCACTCTGAGAATTGGAGTTTTTATTACAGGTAAGATGCTGTAACATTGGCTCCAACATGAGTAATAAATGCACCCAATTCCACCTATATTCCATTCCATGTGATTCCATGATGGACAATCTTAGCTCTTAACACAAACTTTTCACAAATCCAATGCCATCAAAACCTTTTGCTGTCTGCATCCTCACTATCTCCGCTTCTTTTAATGGACTGAGTGGTTTACTGGTCTTACCATAGTAGGCCTTCTCACCACTAGGGTGAAGTCGAGAGCCAAGCGGTTTTGAAGCACTACAGTTCTCATGGCGATCAGTTCATCAGTCACCAATTCTAGGGCAGAAAGGGTTGCATTGCTCATTATTTCAAGAAGTTTAGACAATTTTCTCAGTTCCCAGATTGAGTTTGTTGCTCCATATGCTGGCAGTACACCTGCCCACGAGATGATGGTATCACCCAAGTCCATATGTGACAGTCCATTTTTCCCTAAGCCCACAGCATGATGGTTTTTCCAGCCTGCATTGATTTGCCCCACTGGATTGACAGGCTTCTTGATTTCTCGTTGAACATTCCGAATTTTCCCTTGAGGTAAAACTGCTGTGTGTCTTATGGCCGGAACCAGGTACCCCAAATAACAACTGCCGGACCAGTTCTGAGGTAACCACTTGTATGCTTTCCTACCACATACAAAATAACAGTCCTCTACTTTGGTAGTAACTTTACTATGTCCTGGCTCTGGATGAAACATTTTTTTGTCTATCATAGACAGTTGTTTATAAAGGTCAGCTTTATGTTTTACTTCATCAGTTGTCCTATGCATCAGTTCAACAAATGAATCATAGCTCATGTTGCAATAGGATCCGGTATTATCAGTCTTATTGTAGTATCTATAGGGAACAGTCACATTGCAATTTCTCCAACCAGCCTGGACTGTATCATTTTTGTAAAAACACACAGTCCCCTTCTGTCGAACAGACAAGTGCAGTGCTACTTTATCTTGTGATGTGACATCTGATGTATCATAAGTTTTTCCAGGTCTTGTTGGCTCCTAGGGGGACTGAAGTTAACAATAACCCCCCGTATGCTGTTGTCAAAGCTGTGCAAATCCAGCAATTCGAAACATTGAAGGTCTCAACATACACATATTTGATTGCCTGGTAAGTGTTGAAGTTTGGGTGCCACTCTGCGTACAACTCTGCATGCTTGTTTAGTCCAGTTTGTGTGGCTGAAAAAAGGAATGGCCACAACAAAAAGATTATTGTCACTAGTACAGTCAACAGGATGGTTATGCAATACTTCCGAGGAAACGGTTGTTCTGCATTCCTGTTTTCTCTGACTCTTCTGAATAGGTACATTTGGATCTTACTGGATTCTGTCATCTTTATTTCAGACACGGGTTCTTACTCTCTGCCCTAATAGGACTTTCAACACCGATGGTTTCTTCACTGGGGTTGAGACGGATCATTCCTATTGATCTGACCCCCCTTTGTAGCCAGACTTTGTGCTGAGGGCCCCGATGGAGAGGTAAGATTTTTGTCCAGTTCAAAGTTCTTAACTAGTTTGCAGTGTGTCAGGTGGATCCACAAAGCTCGCTCTGCTATCTTGACTGCAGTGGGTGTCGAAAGAAGCACCTGGTAGGGACCTTCCCACCTCGGCGATGACCAATTCTTCTTCTTGACAACTTTTATCCACACCCAGTCTTCAGGTGTCACTGCCACTTCTGATGTCTTGGTTTGTTTTCTATCTGAAACAGAATTTGACTGCAACAGATGTTTAGAATTCATTACTTTCATCATATATTCAGCTGGTGTAAAATCAGCTTCCTGGTCTGATGACATGAGAAGTTTCCACTGGGGTGTGTAGTAAGCCCTTCCAAATAACTTTTCAAAAGGAGTCAATCCTTTTGCTGTAGGGACAGTTCTCATGCTCAACAGTGCCAGGGGTAAACAGTAAATCCAGTATTTTCCTGTCTCAGCTATCAATTTTCTCAATTTGTTTTTTAATATACCATTATGCCTTTCAATTAGCCCTGCAGATTGTTGATGGTATGCACAATGATTTTTAAAGAAATACCAAAATGCTTACTTAACTGCCGTATGGTTTGGTTTACAAAGTGTGTACCATTGTCACTGTAGATCCTTTCCGGAATGCCAAATCTAGGGATGATTTCTTTGACAAGTACTTTTGCCACCGTGGCTGCATCTCGATTTTTGGTTGGAAAGGCTTCCACCCATCTGGAAAACATATCTACAATGACAAGACAATACTTCTTATTTTCACATTTGTTCAATTCTATGAAATCCATACAGATAGTGTGAAATGGATATGGTGGTGTAGGGAAACTCCCTTGCTTGGGCTTTAATGCCCCTTGCGCATGATGTTTATTGCAAATCTGACACATCAAACAAAATTTTTTAGAGTAGTTTGTAAATACGTACGTTGTGAACACCTGGTTAACCAGCTGTACCATCCCCCCTGTTGAGACATGGCACTGCCCATGGCTCAACAAAGCTGCATATCTAAACAAATTAGATGGTAGTATCGGTTTTCCTTCTCTAGAGATGTACAGCCCCTTTTCGAGAATTGCTCCTCGTTTTACCCATTGTTGTTTTTCAGCTTGTGTAGTGAGTGTCTGCATTGTTTTTAACATTTCTAAGTTTAAAATCTCAGATGGTTGTAATTCCTCATTTAAAATAAATACTTCTGTGGCTGCTCTCTTTGCAGCTGTATCAGCTTTCGCATTACCTTTTGAAATCCTATCTTGTTGCTTGGTGTGAGCTGTGCATTTACAAATAGCTACTTTCTGAGGTAACTGAATAGATTCTAAAAGATCTAAAATAAACTGTGCATGATCTATAGGTTTGCCAGTAGATGTTATCATTCCCCGGTTTTTCCACTGTTGCACAAAAACATGTACAGTAGAAAAAGCATACTGGCTGTCAGTAAAAATGTTTACACATTTACCCTTTGCTAAGGTACATGCCCGTGTCAAGGCAATCAGTTCTGCTGCTTGTGCAGATAAGTTGTGTTTTAAAGGTTTTGCTTTTTTAATCTCAGTATCAGAAACTACTGCATATCCTTCTAGGTTCTGTCCTGCAGGACCCCTTTTACACGAGCCATCCACGTAGTATGTCACCTCGGCATCATCCAAGGGGACATCCATGAGGTCTTTTCTAGGTAGTATCTTTTGCTCAATTACCTGCAGGCAGTGGTGCGGTGCGGTGTGCCATCTGCAGGGGTTGGGAGCAGCGTAGAAGGGTTCAAAGTCATGCATCGCTCAATTGTCATGTGAGGTTGGCTCAACAATATAGTCATACAGAAAAGATGCCTAGCAGGGGGAAAGATATGCCACCTTTTCTTGTAGTAAAATAATCGTGACTGCATGAGGCACTCTCAAAGTGAGAGGGTGGAATAAGACCACTGAGACCGAAGCCTGTACTGCCATTGCAGCTGCCACTACTGCTTGTACACAGTGGGGTAAGGATCGTGCCACTGGGTCTAGTTGTGATGAATAGTAAGCAATGGGGTGTTGCTTATCCCCATGCTGCTGTGTTAGTACTGATGTCATGTAACCCTGCTTACAATCTACAGTTTGGAAAAAAAGTTTATGGTAGTTTGGTAATCCCAGAACTAATGAGGACGCTATTAACTGCTTCAGTTTGCAGAAAGCAGATTCTACTTCTGGTGTCCATTGCAATAAATCTTGCACTGCCATAGGCTTCTTATATATAAGGTCAGTTAGCGGTGCAGATTTCAAAGCATAGTTTGGAATCCAGCTCCAGCAAAAATTAGTTGTACCCAGGAAGGACATCATTTCCTTCTTGGTAGTGGGTTTTGGTGCTTGCAAAGTTGCTATTTTTTTGTCTTCATCTAATGTTCTGCCTTCCTTGGATATTACATATCCCAGGTATTTGACTTGTTTTTTTTCCAAAGCTGCAGTTAACTTTTATTTACCTTATGTCCTTCATCGGCTAAGAATTGTAGAAGTGCTATGGTATATTCTCTACAATCCTGCTGGGTGGGGGCTGCCAGCAAGATGTCATCAACATAAAGTAAAATCTGACTGCTTTTTGGTGGGGTGAATCCCACCAAGTTTCTTGCCATTTCTTGTGAGAATATTGTAGGACTTTCACAATATCCCTATGGTAGTCGCGTATATGTATACCTTTTCCCCTGAAATGTGAATGCAAACCAATACTGGCTGTCAGGGTGTATCGGTATCAAAAAGAATGCATTGCTGATGTCTACCACAGAAAAATACTTCTGTTGAGGTTTCAAAACATTCAACAGGGTGTGTGGGTCTGGCACCGTGGGTGCCCTTGTTATTACTGCATCATTTACAGCTTGTAAATCTTGGACCATACGCCATTCCCCATTTGCCTTTTTGACTGGAAATAAGGGTGTGTTACATGGTGAATCGGGAGATTCTACTAGTATCCCTCCTTTAAGTAAGGCTGCTATAATAGGCTTTATCCCTGCCTCTGCATCTTTTCTTAAGGGATACTGTCTTTTTTGTGGTCTGGATGCTGACTTTGGCGTGATAGTAACTGGTCCCGCTGTACGAATAAGTCCTACATCTGACTTTCCTGTTGACCAGAGAGTCTCTGGTATATTTTGTAAGGCATTTTCTTCCTCCTTCAACAGGAGTGCCAATCAGCTGTCCTCACCAGACTGTAAGTGCACAGCTGGGTTGGTCTGAGTTATCCAATTCAACTTCTGTATTTGTATTCCCTGTTCTGATAATTCTAGTTCTGTCTGTTTCTCCCATCTCATGACTTTTTCTCCTAGGTCTTGCCATTCTATATTTCTGTTTTTGGTTAGGCTAACATGTGGTAATCGATTCAATTTATAAAGTGCAAAAAACTCCTGGGGCAATGAACAGCTGGCTACACTGTTCCCTTCTGTGTCCCAGTACAGGTTACGCAATATCAATCTATTTGCATGATTCTTAAACAATTCTTGCTCATATTCTTTATCAGGTCCTGGTGTATTACAATAATACAGGGTACAGTGCAACAGTTGTTGTTTATCAGTGTCAAGGGAGGAGAACTTGCTGATGGCTACATTCATTAACTCTTATGTTACAGTCCCTGGACCAGTCGTAACCAAGTCCTGGCTGTACCAATAAAACATTTAACCTTCGATTGCACTGCAAAGGTATCAATTTGTCACTGTGCTTCCATACCCTGCATGGTTGGGTCTACTGCTATTCCAAATAGCTGCATGAGGTCTCTGCCCAAGAGGTTTACTGGACATTTTGCAGAAACAACAATTTTGTTTTTTTGTGTCAATCCTGAAACTGGATCAGTTATTGCAATGTTACGGGAGAGTGGCTCCCGATACAGCTGTCCATTAGCTGCTTTAAACAGTATGTAATCGGGTGTCTCTGTGTTTTCTGGTAGTTTGGAGGGATGTATCAGGGTTCGAGATGCCCCTGAGTCACACAAGAATTTGACTTCCCTCCCTTCTACCAAGAGTGTAACTTCTGGTTTTGTGTCTGCTAAATAGAACTCCAGGTTCAATAAAGCTAGGTCTAATATTTCTTCTTCATTGTCACTAACGTCCTGCACTTCCTCTACTCCCTCTATCACATTCTCATTTATCCCTTCTTCGCTAGCCCCTTCAAGTGATTCCTGACTACCATATAGTCAGTCCTCACCCTCCTTGTCTTCCGTTGTTGCCTTCTTGTTTTTCTTGCAATCCCTTGCCAAATGTCCCTTTTTACCGCATTTAAAACATTCTCCCCTTTTCTTTCTCTCTTCAAAGTCCTCTGATTGTTGATCAGATTGTTTGTTTCCCTGTGCATTTTTCTTGCCCTTTTTCCCGGACTGTACTATGTAAACTTCTGCTCCATTCTCTACAGAAAATATCTGAGCTTTCTTATTCTTTTTGCTATTAAAATGCCTTTTGGCATGCCTAGCATTATCAAGTAATGACTGTAACCTGCTTGTATGATGATCTACCATGTGTTTTGTAATAAAACTGCTTATAGGTGCAATAATGCCCTTTAAAAATGCATTCTTTAACTGCTGTTCATATAGGGAATCTTGTGTTTGATCTTCAGGAACCTGCATTCCACAGTGGTTATTAAAACACTCTAATAGTCTGGCATAATACCGGTCAATAGTTTCACCTTCTTGTTGGATGCATTGATTAATGCAAGTCCAGTCTGCCCTAGGTTTCCATTTTTCAGAGATGTGGTCTGTAAGACCTTTTACTCTGGTGTCTAATTCTGCACTGCTGTGTGGGAGGGGTCTTTGTGCAGCATCACGGGGATTCCAGTTCCCACCAATCATATACCAATCTGGCCCTACAATTTGTCTAACAACCTTTTCTACCCCTTCTCCGTTTAAGTTATAACTCAGCCTCATTCCTTGTAAATCTTCTGAGCATTTTCTAAAATTAACTTTTGGATGGGGAATTCCCTCAGTGGCTTTCCGGATGTCATCCAGAATCCAAGGTCTATACACTAAAATAGTTGGGTCCTGATTGTCCTGACCTGCCTGAGGGTTGGGTACTTCTATAAGTGGACATATTTTTTCTCCTTCACTTATAGATCGTGAATTTTTAACCATTTGCCATAACTCAATGTCTTCATCTGAGTTACCTGCCTTTGTTTGAGACCTGGTCTCAATGGGATCTCTAATAAATGGTTTTATTTTCATAATGCCTCTTTCTTCAGTGACCAGAGGATATCATGGGGGTGGACTAACCTGTTCACTTGCTTCATATTCCAGTAAGAGAGGTGGAGGTGCTGATGCTATTACTAAGTTGTTGTCCTCCTTATCTAAAAACATTGCTTTTGAATTTTTGTTTTTTTGTTCCCTACGGTTTACTTCCTCAATCCACCTATGTGCCTGAGGAATTCCTAATTTACGTTGCTTTTTTACCCGACCTTTGGAATCGGTTTTCAGCTGTTTGATAAGTTTTATAAGCGAGGATTTTTCTAATTTTCCATCGAATTCGTACTTATTAACCCATTTTGAATAATATTTAATATTGTCAATGCTGACTGCATGTATTTTGCGTCTTCTGTTAACAGCGGATTTTGGGGTCTTTTTGTGCAATTATTACCCATTTTGTTCTACCCTTTTATCGTTACGTAACTTCTTTTATTTTTAACGTGGTACCATGGATTTTGTTATAGTCTCTTCAGAATGACTGCCTACTTATTCTGTTTCTCCTGATCTATGACAAGACAGTAATCTTTTTTGTCCCTGACTTGTATGAAAAATACAGTCTAACAAAAACAATACATATCTAGTCCCTGATCTAAAACAGAAAACAGAAAAAAGTAGATTCACCTTACCTGAGCCCACATGATTGATCACCAATTTGCGGAGACCCGTTCTTCAGTTGCAGATCAGAAAGTGGCTGGCCTCTTTTGAATGACAATTCAGTCGGAGGGCTTTACAAATAAGAAGAACTGAATTGGTTTCTTCCCCATATGGTTTCAACCACCTAGCCCATCTGATCTGAGGTGAAGAGAGGGTTCCGGTCCGAAGGACCAATCTATCAAAGGAAAAAACTTCAAAGACCAATTCATGTTAGGTTCAAGCAAGGCAACCTTTATTACTTGCAGCAAGGAGACAAAGCATGTAGGCACAAGGTTTGTCTAAATGATTAACGACTAGTAGGTTATACTTATACAGTTCTCTTCCTGTCACATAGAAAATGTTACATTCTATTGCTGACGTAGTTAGACACAACTTTCTGTATGTTCTACAGAAAATATTGTTAGACTTATTGCTGACCAAGTTAAAATATCTGTCATTCTGCAAAAACATTTTGAGGAAAAACAACCTGGCCTTGGGTTTATGTCAGTCCATTTCAGCATTTCAATTCTTTTATTGTACTGTTCTAATACATGTGTTACATTTTACAAAGATTCAAGGTACATTTCTAGCTTTAGTACAAGTAATGCTGACTACGGTTTAAACTTTCAAGCATCTATTGTTTTCTTTATCAATAGCTTCTAGCAGCTGCATGTTTTCTCATGGCATAAGCAGAAATCAATATCCCTTTGTTAATTTTCATGACATTAGCAGAAATGAATTACTTCTTTTGTTATTTGCTGACATTAGCAGAAACAGAATGCTTCTTGTTAAGTTTCTAATGGCTGTGCAGATTCATGCAGTGTGAACAGAATAAATGTATTAACCCTTTTAAATCTCGAATGCACTAAATGCACTAAACATGCATATTACTGTTACATATTTTTCTAACATTTAGACATCTCTAATAGCTGTTCTGCACTTTTAACTGCACGTTCACTCAAGCAGTTTGACTGCGGGTACTCAGGACTACTTGTAATATGAATAAAGTCCCACATTTCAGCAAACTGTTTGAAATGTTGACTTGTAAACTGCGCACCATTGTCAGAAATGACTCTGTCCAGACTACCATGGACAAAAAAATGTCTCTTCAACTTAGTAATGACAGTATTAGATGTTAGGTTAGGAAGTAGGTCACAGTTGAACCAATCTGAATAAGAGTTGACCATTCCACTTGAAGATATCTATGGCAACTTTCAAACAAAGTGCTTCAGGAATCTGACTTAACCGAAGTGGTTCTTTTTGTTGATGCAGCTTTGTACTGTTACATAAAGAACAAGATGAAAGTACTTTTTCAATACCTCTTGACATAGAAGGCTAAAATACTAGTCCTCTCTCCCTTCTTTTGTTAGAATCAGTTCCTGGGTGGCCGCAATGCAAGTGCTGAATGTACTGAAATGGGAAGATCAGGAGACATCTGAAGAAGAAATATGGACAGGGGAAAGAAAAAGAGATTCAATATGGTGTAATATCCAAGCACACGAAAAAGTAAAACTAATCAATGCAAAAAGAGCCGCACTCAAGATATCTGTAGAGAAATATAGGCAAAGAAATCTGGACATGGAAAACTTTACAACACAAAAAATAAGATGACAAAGAGGAAAAGTAGAAAAGGACATTAGCAATGGAGAAGTTAAAGACTTAGAAACTGAAGTTATGGCGTACTTACAAAGTGAAGGATTCAGTGTAGAAAATATTATTCAGATGCACCCCAACAGGATAGAACAATGGGCCATCCAAATTGAGGGGAAACCAGTGGAATGGGAAGCAATTGGTCAGGAGCCACATAAAGATATTTTGAAGCCTTTCACAGGAAACCAGTATAAACATTCACTTGAAGCAAGGGAAGGAACAGGAAACTGTGGAAATTCTGACCCAATCAATGTTGAGGAGGGATAGGCCAGTGAGTTCCCATGTGAGAGAAGAACAGATGACACAGGACGAAATTGAAGACAATGTGCCACAGGAAGATGCTACAGAACTTTCTACAGAATGCCCGCAGGAAATGGAAAATAAAAAAATGTGGCTGCAGTTTAGAAGAAAATGAGCTAAGAGAAGAGTTGCTTGATTTAATAGAGATAGATAGACATATTAAGGTCAATGAAGGAAATAATCTGCAGAAGGTTAATAATACTGAAAAACTCAGAATTGTGGTAAAACAAATGAACACAATAATTAGGACTGTCCATAGAGATTCATGCAATATAACAGAAGTAAACAGAATATATTACTGTGCAGCTAAATTAATAACAGATACATTTCTACCACATGGACAGAATGTCATGAGGGAAAGGAAGGTGAAAAATTGAAAACCATCATGGAAGTATCAAACAGAGAAAACTATAAAACAATAAAGTGTCACTATTAGAAGTGTTTAGAAGAGGGAACAGATCAACAAAAATACATAGAAAGATAGATGTGATAAAAGCAATGCACAGTATTAGAACAGATCAGGACCTATCATGCACTATCGCAAATAACAAATTAAAATATCAGCACAGGTGGAAGAACTTCGAAGATACGCAGATAAAAATAACAGAAGAGTACAAAATAAGCAATTTATTGATGACCCAAAAAAGGTTTATAGAGAATTAGGAAACAAGATAAAAGGAATTGAAGGACCACTAAGAAAAGAAAAAAATAGATGTATTTTGAAGAAGTATTTATGAAAATACTGTAGAACATAACAAAGATGAAGTAAAAGAAAGAATAAGAAGTTTAAATGTGCAGGATACGACATGGGATGAAGTAACAGCCAGAGAGATTGAAACAAAGTTAAGAAAAGCATCTAATTGGAAAACCCCAGGCCCAGATACAGTACCTAACTTCTGGTTAAAAGTATTAACATCTTTGCATAAAGATTTAGCCATGAGCAAGAACTATTTATATGTGCACCCCAACAGACCCCAACCTGGCAAAGAACAGAAAAAACATGCTCCACTTTAAGAGTGAACCTGCAAGCTACCCTAAAAATTATGGACCAATAATTTGCCTTCTGAAGACGTATAAACTATACAATGGAATTGATGGCGATAGAGTTTATAGTCATTTAGACGTAAACTCGGTGATGACAATATAACAAAAGGACAATAAAAGAAAATCATATGGAACAAATAATCATTTGTTGTTAAATAAAATCATAGTGTAGAAATGTAAAAAAGGAAATAATCTAAGTGTGCCAAGACTGACTACAAAAAAGCATTTGATAGTATTCCACATTCATGGATAAAAGAGTGCTTAAAATGTATATGATACACCCTACGCTGATCAATTACATTACAGTGAACATGAAACAGTGGCAGACCACTTTGCAATTAAGCCATAATAAAGGACAAATTATTATTCCAGGGATAAAAATTCAAAGGAGAATATTCCAGGGTGACTCTCTGTCAACACTGATATTCTGTCTTGTCCTTAACCCATTAAGCTGTCTTCTTAACAGCTTAGGCCATGGCTATAATTTGGCTCCTAGACAACAACAAAGTGTGAAGACTTTTCATCTTCTCTTTGTTGATGATTTAAAACTGCATAGCTCATCAGATGAGGAACTGAAAGCACAACTGTAAGGTGTTAAAACTTTTACAAATAATATAAGAATGTCATTTGGTCTTGATAAATGTGCAAAAGCAACCTTTAAAGCAGGAAAACTGCAGCACCAAGAAAACATCGGTTTGGGACAAGAATGTGATATAAAAGAACTTGAGCAAGAGGGAGTGTATAAAAATTTGGGAAATGATAAAGGATCAACAATAATACATGAACAAATGCAAATAAAACTTAGTAAGGAATATTTTAGAAGACTTAAATTAATCCTGAAAACAGCGTTGACATCTAGGAACAAAATTCAAGCTATAAACCAATTTGCTCTTCCTGTCCTAATTTACAGTTTTGGAGCAAATGATTGTCCCCAAAATGTGTTGGATAGATTAGACAAAGAAAACAAGAAAGATGTTTCATGCTTACCAAATGATATATAAAAATCAAGGCATACCTAGATTATATATTCCCCATTCTGAAGGAGGTATGGGCCTCCTTGAAATTATATGTATAGATCTGCAATCATGGGACTGTATACATATCTGCTGACCTCATAAGACCCAAATGTAGTGAAAGTTTTAAAACACGAGGAGACTAAATGTAAGATGACTTCCCTGCTTAGTCTAGCAGAAGCATATCGGCATCAAGCAGGAATGGAAATCAAACCAGAAG
Source organism: Protopterus annectens (assembly GCF_019279795.1). Classification (NCBI taxonomy): domain Eukaryota; kingdom Metazoa; phylum Chordata; order Ceratodontiformes; family Protopteridae; genus Protopterus; species Protopterus annectens. The sequence goes on from NC_056751.1 coordinate 456,696,234, forward strand.
CAGATAAAAATCAGGCAGCAACTGAATGTGCTAAAAAACAAAAGAAAGAATATAAGGTGAAAGATTAGTTGAGAAGGCACAGAATATGGAAAATACTTAAATATAGTTGCAAGTATAGAAAACATCTGGAAGAACCTCATGTTTATTTGGATCGAATGGAGGAATGGTTAAGGAGAGGTGAATTCAGACCAAGAGATAAAAAGGTTAATATTGGCAGCCCAAGATTGTGGGCTATGTACACATCAGTTTACAAAGTTCATTGAATAAGTGGGAGAAACAGACAAATGTAGATTTTATTAAACAATTTTATTAAACATAATTGGAAACAGTCGCACACATTGTTGCTGGCTGTGACATATTAATGGCAGAAATACTGTATACTGAAAGGCATAATAATATGGCAAGACTGTTCAACTGGGGATTGTGCAAACATTATGATACTGAAGTGACTGTAAAACACTGGAAACATGAGCCACAAAGCATCGCAGAAAATGATGAAGTTTACACCACATGCGATTACCCATTACCAACAATGCAAAAGATAGCTGGAAGAAAACTGGATACAGTGGTCCATGAAAAGAAGACAAAAGTCACATTGATTATTAAAATCACCACTCCCAGTGACTACAGTGTCTTGTGTACAGAGAGGCAGAAAGTCATAAAATATTAGGATTTGCAGACTGAAACGAGAGCAATGTGGAAGAAAGATAACCAGGCAGTTCCAATAGTAGTAGAAGCAACTGGATTTATAAAAAAGAATCTACAGTTATATTAAGATGTTATCAATACATGTAACTCCATATGACTTGCAGAAGGAGTCATTACTGGGCACATTGTGAGTGCTGTGAAGAGTGGTTTTGTCTGACATCAAAGATTGAAACAATACTAATTTCATGAACGTTAATCATACTTTGACTTAGGAATGGCATCCATTCCTGTCATGGTAGTAGAAACCCAAATGATTTGGAGAAATTTAAAAAAAATGGATCCAGGACAATGCCACAATAGCCGATGCTGTTGCCAGCAGTATTAGCCAAAAGCTGATTGCTGCATGTCATTATTGTGGCCTTAGAATCTGCTTGTGAACACCAGTGATAAGTAAATCTATTAGATTAAAAAATAACATGTGCCTAGCAAGTTAGGCACATGTTATTTGTAACTTGGTAAGCCAAGAAGCAATTCTGCTCCTTGGCTTACCAAAGAGACTAAAAGTTCCACGCATCTCAGAGACAAATCCTGGAAACTTTATCAAAAAACTAAACTGCCTACTGCCTGGCTCCAATACACCCAACTCCGAAACCAAGTAAAAAAGTTAATCACCTCAGACAAAAAAAATCTACTACAATAAACTTCAATCCAACCATACTAAAAACCCAAAACAATTCTGGAAATCTGTTAACTCTCTTCTCCATCCAGGGTCAAGAAATAACCCCTGCCCTGATCCAAATTTAACTGACAAGGAACTGAGCACTCACTTTAATACCTTCTTTACAGACTCTATAGCTAAGCTAACCAAAACTTTTCCAGACAAAAATCCTCCCAACTTCCTCAACCCCACCTGCAACATCCCTAATAGCCATCCCTCCATGTTCCAGCTCAAACCAGTTTCCACAATGTATATAACAAACTCTTACCTAAACTACAGCCATGTTCTAATGCCCTGACAACATTCCCCCTCTTTCCTCAAATATGCTGCTGAAGGTATTGCTCTCCCGATTAGTATCCTGATCAACCGATCCTTAAAAGAGTCTTACGTACCCAAACTTTGGCGTTCTGCCTACATTCTTTCTCTTCACAAAGGAGGCAAAAACACCTCCATTTCTAACTTCTGCCCCATTGCCCTACTCTCCACACTATCTAAAATCCTAGAAAAATGCATCCACCACCAACCTTTACCCTACTTAACTCAGAATCAGCTACTCACACCCACCCAACATGGTTTCTGTCCCGGCCACAGCACCATAACTGCCCTACTATCCTTCCTAGAAACTATCAATCAAGCCCGAGATACCGGACTTCTTGTATCAACTATTCTGCTAGATCTTTCCAAAGCCTTCGACACCATCTCCCATAAACATCTTCTCTTCCATCTCTCCAACCTTAATCTCCCCCATCACTCTATCCTGGTTCTCCAGTTACCTTTCAGACAGATCTCAGGCTGTCAGATGGAAAGCCTCCACCTCTTCCTTCTTACCCACACCTACCGGCATTCCTCAGGGGTCCATCCTTGGCCCCCTGCTTTTCAACATCTTTATAAATAACCTTCACACTGCCCTCCCTGACACTACAGTCATCCAATACTCTGATGACTCCACCCTAGTTTGTTCTGCCTTCAACCCTTCTGAACTTCTGTCCAAAACTCCAAAAGCTTTCTCCACTACTGAAAAGTGGATGCACCAAAACCATCTCTCCCTTAACTCCAATAAATCTAAAATACTAATTTTCCTCCCTACCAAAGCATCTTCCTTTAACAAAAAACTCGTTCAATGTCCAAAGCCTAACCAACACTCCTATAGAAGTGGTCCCTTCCGCAAAACTCCTTGGCATCACCATTGATGAACAGCTCAAATTTGATCTCCACATTCAACAAAACATATAGAAAACCCACCAAAAATTAGGTATGCTCTACAGGAATAATCAATTTCTTTCTAACTCCTCTAGGCATACCTTAGCCATCACCTACCTCCTCCCCCCTCTCCTTTATGGTGCCCCACTTCTAACTAATCTTTCTGCTTCCAACACCTCAAAACTCGAAGCTTGCTATAATAAGATCTCTAAATTTGCCACCAAATCCAAAACCTGTACTCACCACTGCCATGCTCTACAATCTCTAAACTGGTTAGAACTCCCTAACTACCTTGACTATCTCCAACTAACTACCGCTCACAAATTAATATTTTATCCAGAAAAATGCCCTGCCTTATCTAACATCCTTCCCCCTTACATCCCTAACCGATCTCTGAGATCTGAACACCAAAACCTAATCTCCATTCACAAACCAAAGCATCCCGCTGGCCAGCTCCTACTCTCCTTCTCTCTTGGTAGAAAATGGAACTCCCTCCCACCTTCTCTTAGGACCATCCCTAACTCTGACTCTTTCAAGACCCATCTTTTCTTATACTTATCCTCCAAATGGAAATGTCCTTGTTTTCACCCAGTATAAATTCTAGAAACTTTATCCAACTTGACCTCTATTCTCTAGCACCAATCTACTATATACTCTCTTAATTTAATTCTATGTTCCCCCTATATGGTTATAGCTGACTTTCAGTTGACTGTAAGTATGTAAATACTGTTCATATGTAGCAAAAAAAAAAAAAAAAAATTACTTTTTTTTCTTTGCAGACTCTGCATCTTGGACATTGTACTTTTATGATTGTATTTTATGAAATCCTTACTGTATTGCCTACTACTGCATCTCACATATTCTTAGCTGTTTGTGACATTGTATTATTATCCATTACTGTATGTAACCTTGATTGTACTGTTTTTGGAGCTTTTCTCCCCGGGCCTCCACTGAAAATGGGTACTTCTTGGCCCAGTGGACTTCCCCGGTAATCAAACTGAAATAAATAAATAAATGAAAATAAACAAATAAGTAGGGTACCAAAATTTGAATTATATGTACTGCTAGACAGAAAGGCAACAGCTATAGAAGCTGTTGATACATTGGTCCAGTTATGGGAGGTTTTTGGGGTGGTCATAGAAAATAAACATTCTCATAGAGCTTTTGACAAAGCATCCAGTGAATTAGGATATAGAGGTGGCATAGTTCCCAGGGTTTTTCACAGCAACAGTGGGGATTCCTAAGAGGTCAAAGAAACACTTTTTGGACACTTAAGTCAGCTGAACTTCTATTCTCTGAGGGTGAAGTGCCAGAAGTACATGTCAAATACATTTCAGTACATGAGACTACTGCTGTGAATGTTCAGTTTTGCTGTGGCATGACTGCTGGTGAGCATAAGATCCATATGGAAATGGTGAAGTAAAAAGACTTCATTGTACTGCCACGATAAATGCAATTCTTTGATGTACAGTGGAAGTCTGAAACAGTACCATATAATCCTTATATTAGTTTCTATCTATCAGAATAATAATCCTCCCTGAAAAAACATATGCCAGATTAGGTGGTAGGAGGCTGCATCTAAATGTTACATCTCTAACTTAAGAGGTGCATTGAAGTTTCTATCCTGACCATGGAAAAAGTTTCCATATTGACCAAGGAACAGTACACCAACACTTAAAATATATTGAATGGGCCATGATAGTTTCAAGTAGTGCATACATGTATGTTGTAGACTTAGAAAATACACATGGCTATGTACTCAGGAATGCATTTTGATAAGTACTACATGAATATTGGGTCACTGGCCTATTGCAACATAGCATTCTTTTACCTACCCCAAATATGTAGAGTGAAATAGTACATAGCATTTAGCATCTCTGCCTCACAATGGTTGGTTCTCTAGTTCTTTTTCACAGCTGGAGTGGGCTTTGTGGAGTCTGCTGTTCATCTGATGTTTGCTTTTATTTATATATATATATATATATATATATATATATATATATATATATATATATAATCAGTTCATAGGTTCATAGGAAAGTATTAGGCTATCTGGCCGAGGACATCTATAAGCCTGGCCAGAATATGTTGGCTTTTGCTGCCCCCTTAGATTAGTTCCCCGTGCCTCGGTTCAGTGGAGCCATTAGTTCCCTGCGCCTCTGTCCAGCAAAGCCATTGCAGTGATACCCCGGGTAAATTTTCAGTTTCACATCCACTCGTCAAGGTTTCTCTTGAAGAGTATTAGTGAGGGGCCCTGCCTAATGTAGATTGGAATCCTGTTCCAAAGCATGGGGAGTCTCTGGGACAGGAATCTATCCCTCCAGCACATCCAATTTATCGTTGTGGTGAGGTTTAGATCCCTAGAGTGTATGGCTCTTGGGGATTTTTTTTTTTTCTTTTTTTTTTTTTGTTATGTGGAGCATGTCCATCAATTCTGGGTTGTACATTGTCTTGTATGTCAGGCAGAGATCACCTCTGAGCAAGCAGTATGCAATCGAGTACAGCTGGAGTTACTTGAGTCGGGCTGCATAGGGCATATGTTTGAAGCCAGTAATCCTCTTGGTGAGGTACTTCTGTGGTCTTTCCATCTGTTGCAGGTGTCTTGTAAGGTAGATCCCAAATGGGGCGTTCTACTCTATGATGGGTCTGATAAGTGATGAGAAGAGGGGTACAATAACCTCTTTTGTTCTAGATACGAACACTTTTGTGATTAGGTGGGCTACATAGAAGGATTTTCTATCACCTTGGCAATATGATTATCAAAGGAGAGATTACTATCTACTTGGGTCCCCAGATCCCTTATTACACTTTCAATATTTAGGGGACTACGGGATGACTATGCACTTTTGGCATTTAGCTTGAGGCCATGATTTTTGACACCAGGTATCCCGTCTTCAGTGAGACCCTCTAGAGGATGTCTGTATCAGCTGGACTATATATATATATATATATATATATATATATATATATATATATATATATATATATCTATTTCAAATTGCAGCAGTGTGGGTAATATATATATATATATATATATATATATATATATATATATATATATATATATATATATATATATATATATATATATATATATATATATATATATATATATATATATTTATATATATATATATATATATATATATATATATATATATATATGAATCTACTACTTTTGACCGATAAATTAGGTAGGGGCTTCACCCCACACCCCCCTTTATATATATTAGGGGGGGTCACCACGACTTTGGGAGGGAGGTTTTATCAACCTAGGAGCACAATTTAATTTTTGATGATCATGATATCGATCAAATGAGTTTCAATCAAATGTGCTGTCGATCAAAAGTAGTAGATCCATAATATATATATATATATATATATATATATATGTGTGTGTGTGTGTGTGTGTGTGTGTGTGTGTGTGTGTGTGTGTGTGTGTGTGTGTTTGTGTTTGTATATATATATATATATATATATATATATATATATATATATATATATATATATATATATATATATATATATATATATATATATATATATATATATATATAGATTCACTACAAAATCACGAAACGGCACAATACCGACACTCAAAATACCAACGCCCAGAAGAACGAAACGTCGAAATACAGAAAACAACAAAACAATAAATAAAACTGCCCCCACATCCCCCGTAACTTAAATATACCTACTTCGAGATCACACTACAGTGGGGAGAATGGCATACTTACCTTTACGCACTATACGGCAATCTCCATTAGTCGTTGTCGGGATTCTGTAGTTTCGTTCTTCTGGGTGTCGGTATTGTATTGTGTGGTTTTGAGCTTTTGAAGTGTTCCCATATATATATATAGATATATATATATATGTATACATATATATATATATATATATATATATATATATATATATATATATATATATATATATATATATATATATATATATATATATATATATATATATATATATATATATATATATATATATATATATATATATATATATATATATATATATATATATATATATATATATATATATATATATATATATATATATATATATATATATATATATATATATATATATATATATATATATATACGTGTGTGTGTGTGTGTGTGTGTGAGTGTGTATATATATATATATATATATATGTATATATATATATATATATATATATATATATATATATATATATATATACACACACATACATACACACACATGCAAACTCATTCACACATAGCTATCTATTTATAGATAGCTGCTGTACTGCATTCCTTCAGTTGTCTGGCAGTTAACACAGAAGATTATGGCTATGACATATTAACAAGAAACTTCTCTTGATACAGGCTTTGATTCCCCAAACCTTCTTTTTCCTACTTTGTATGACTCCTTAATGCTCTCCCAGATGGCAAGCCTGGTTACTATTTAAGAATCTCAGAAATGCTGATAAGTATGTGTTTGTGCTCTCTCTGTGTGTGTGTGTGTGTGTGTGTGTGTGTGTGTGTGTGTGTGTGTGTGTGTGTGTGTGTGTGTGTGTGTGTGTGTGTGTGTATGTTTATAGGTGTCATATGATTGGTTAATGTTCTGATCAGGATGAGTTCTATGCTATAGCATACAGTCTATAATCTATAGTTCCTATGTCACCCCCACACTGGATTAACTGAGTAATCTGTCAATGAATGAATGAATAAAAGAATTAAATGTCTCCAGATTGTCATCATTACTTTATATATATTCAAGATGGGCATTTTACTCATAATGTATGTCATGACTCCCTTTTTGTTTACAGCAATTTAAGACACAGCCAAGACTTGCAAATTTTGTTGTTTGTGCATATTAGGATAATAACTTTTTGCTAGCAGATGATATTATTCCTGTTAGCTGCATGGAGCTGTGATTACCAGCATGCATCATAGTAATATTATGTTGAGTATGAAGGCATTTGAATAAAAGTAATCACCTCCAAAAAATGAGCCTCTCTTTTTGCAGGTGAGATGGGGACAGTTACATTAGGCAGATGAGTTTAAGTGTCTTTTGTGAGGGTACCGTAGCTGGAATCGGGAAACTGAAAGGACATGGGTGCATTGGTGTCAGTAATGCAAGCATCACGTAGACCATGATACTTAATCCAGACCAAAGTTCATAAGGCCAAGCACACTTTCATAGAGAGTCTGTGTTCCTATCCTCCCACTGGTCATAAGCTTTGGGCGTTGACTGAAAGAATCACCTCAGAGATGCAAGCAAGAGATATTAGGACATACAGGAGTGACTTTCTCTCTGACCTTGATTAGATTCCACAAAAAAAAGTCAAGGAATGATGCTATGAGTTGGGAAATTTAGTCTATCTCCTCTGATTGTCACAAATGCAACTGTCACTGCAAACGTTTAGAAAATGGATGAGTGGATGGGTGGAAAACAATACCATTCAGGGTGAAAAATACTATGTAATACTAGAATCCCCTTGGAAAATGTGTCCCTCTGGCTATGGGCTAGGCCTCATTGCAATGTTTATCAGTGTGGCTTCCACATGCACCAGCCCCACACACTTGCGCACGCACACATGTCCATGTAGGTCTTTGCTGTGTGCTCAGATGTAATGCTGCATCAATAATCCACAAGAAAACCTGAGTTTGTGGTCAACTAATAATCCAAAGCTTTGCATGTAATCTGTGTTTAAGAGAATGTGTATGTCTTCTACAAAGCTAGTGTAGTGTCTTGAATTAGCTCTCTGCTTTACCTCAGCCTGCCTGCTTAGACATGCTTTGGTTCACTCATGAGAGTCAAGCTAAAACAGGCATTAAAAATAAATGAATGAAAGAATGTTATGTAAGGAGGATAAAGTAATGCAGTGCTTAGCACTCCTTCCTCATGCTTTTTCTTTCTGAATTTGGGTTCTAGCTGGGGAGCCTTCAATGTGGTGCCTGCATATCCTCCTTCTGGTTGTGCTGATGAACAAGGAGAAGGTGACTGTGAGCTGTCTATCGGGAGCTAGGATCCGCCACATAACACACACACTCAAGTCACTCCAAAGCATGTACAAATATGACTCTGTCATTGTCCATGCTGGTGTGAATGACCTGAGACATACCTCCCTGGACTACATGAAAAGAGACATAGAGGAGCTCTCTGATTATGTAGCCCAGGCTGGTATGACCCTGACCCTGACCCTGAGCAGCATCTTGCCCTCACCAAGAATGATACCACAATACAAAGACAAGATGATCAGCTTTAACAATTGGCTCAAGTACTGGTGTCATTCTAAGGGGATCCAATGTCTGCCTGCCTGGGATGACATGTTGGACAAGCCACGCTGCTTCGCAAGGGATGGCTTACACCTGTCAGCACTGGGCTTCCGGATATTGGCTAAGGCTCTTGCCACCCCCATAGTGCCTTTTTTAGGCAAGGCTCAAAGGACAAACCCACCTCCTTAGAAAACAAAAATGGAAAAAAAACTAAAGGTAATGCTGCACAATGCCAGAAGTCTAAATCTCAAGATACAGGCACTTGATGCACTCCTCAGCATGGAGAACATCGACGTCTGTGCAGTAACTGAAACCTGGTTCAAGGCTCCTGAGAGCACCCCAGTGCTACCAGGCTATACCTCGTATCATGCTTTTCGTCCCTAAATCCCGGGCCGAACCACAAAGGGAGGGGGAGTGTCCATATTCATCAAGGACACCCACACCTCCAGGTTAGTAGCAACACATGAAGCATCAGAGACCATACAAGTGCAACTAACCATAGGCAAAACAGTTATACAACTGGTAGCATGTTACAGACCACCCTCCCAATCTCAAGAACCCCACTCAGCCTTCCTGAAGACATTGGAGGATATGAATGTATCACAAAATACCATCATACTGGGAAACTTCAACTACCCAAACATAGATTGGGTACATTATTCTAGCCCTAATACCCTAGCCCAAAGGTTCCTGGAATTCATAAATTCAAATGCACTGGAACAACTAGTCACCTCTCCCACTAGGGGAGATAATATACTAGACCTGATCATCACAAACATGGGGACAAAATGCTCCACACCAGAAGTATACCCCTCACTAGTGAGATCTGACCACAAACTAATCACCCTGGATATACATATCCCACCTCCACCCCCAGCACAAAAGACCACAGTGAAAAACTTCTCAAAAGCAGACTTCACTCTTCTTAAGACTGAGATGGTATCCTTTAAGCCCACTGGGCCAGTGGATACCACATCCCACAATGCCGAATCCTTCACAAATGCTTTCTATGGACATCTCCAAGAATGCATGGATCATGCAATCCCAAACAAATCCAAGTCCCTCTCCACCAAAGGTAAGCATCCTGTCTGGTGGACCTCAGCCATAAACAAATTGTATAACAAAAGGAAGCTACTGCACGTCAGAGCAAAATCCCATGAAGGGAAGACATCTCTGATCAACATTAGCAGAAAACTACGTTCTCTCATAAAAACATCCAAGGCCAACTTTGAGAGAAAAATCGCTAAGGACACTAAAGATAACCACAAAGCCTTCTTCAGCTATGTTAGAAACCTGGGCGGAAACCCTCAGATATGCTCAGAGTTGGTTCACAACAACAAAAAATACACTGAACCCACAGATATTGCCAACATTCTGGCTGACAGGTTCAGTGCAAATTTCTCCCCTCCTTCACCCCCAAAAGAAGAAATACTTATCCCAGCTGAATGTAATCTCCCTGTCATCTCAGATGTCCAAGTGAGAACTGCTCTAAACAAAGCAAAAAACACAGCATCAATGGGACCTGACGGTATCCCGGGTTGCATGTTACGTGAACTCCAAGAGGAGCTAAACCCACACATAAAAATGCTATTTAACCTTAGCCTTACTTCGGGATATGTACCTGAACAATGGCGTACAGCAACAGTGGTCCCACTCCACAAGGGGGGTGCCTCTACAGACCCTGGAAACTACCGCCCCATAAACTTAACCAGCCTCGTCTGCAAAGCTATGGAAAGAATCATTATGGAACTCATAAACAGAGACATAGGGGACCTACAGACACTTGACCCCACCCAGTTCGGCTTTGTAAAGGGCAGATCCTGCCTTTTAAACCTGGTTGACTTTTTTGAAACAGTCACTAGAGCCACTGATGAGGGCAAAGCAGTCCATACAGCATACCTGGACTTGGCTAAGGCCTTCGACACAATACCCCACTCAGGCATCATAGATAAGCTCAACAGCTTAAAAGTAAACCCTTATGTCACTAGATGGGTTGCAAACTGGCTAAAGGACAGAACCCATAAAGTTAAAATTGCTGGAGCAATGTCAGACTCAAAGCCAGTCACAAGTGGTGTCCCACAGGGATCTGTCCTGGGACCCCTCTTGTTCGGCATTTATTTCTCAGATGTTAAAGCAAACATGGGAGGGCTGTGGCTGACAAAGTTCGCAGATGACTGCAAACTAGGCACCATAGTCGATACACCAGCAGACACACACATCCTACAAAAGGCCTCACAGAAACGGGCAACTGGTGCGAGTCACAGCCTTAAACTAAATGCCAAAAATGTATAGTCATCCCTTTGGGAAAAACAAAGTACCCACAAATTATCACATAGACAGCAACCCACTGAGTACGGAAAAAGTAATCAGAGACCTAGGGACCCAAGTCGACAGCGACCTCTCATTTGACACCCACGTTGCCAAAGTGGTTAGAAAAACATTCTACCTTGCACACCTCATCATGAAGGGATTCACATCCAGATCCAAGGATGTCATTGTACCCCTATATTCCTCCCTCATCAGACCCATGATTGAGTACAATGCCCCATTTTGTATGTACCTCACCCGGCATTTGCAACAGCTGGAGAGACCACAAAAGTACCTCACCAAGAGGATCAAGGGTCTCCAACATATGTCTTATTCTGTCAGACTAAAGAAACTTCAGCTCTATTCAGTAGCATACCACCTGCTCAGAGTTGATCTCTGCCTGACGTACAAGGCCATGTCCAATCAGGATCTGATGGACATGCTCCACCTCAAAAAATCCAAATCCATCAGGACCACGAGAGCTAAAGACTTAAACCTCGGCACAAGTATGAATAGGACATGCTGGAGGGATAGATTCATAACCCAGAGGCTTCCCATGCTTTGGAACAAGATCCCAGTTTGTATTAGGCAGAGCCCCTCACTGACTCTCTTCAAGAGAAATCTTGATGAGTGGATGGGAGATTGTAAGTTTACCCCATGGGTCACATCTGTGTCACTGCTAGACAGGGGCACAGTAAACTAATTCTATTATATAAGGGGACCTTCATTGTGTCACTACTAGACAGAAGCACAGTATTCTAAATTTATTCTGTACATTTTTTGTACCATTTCATGGGGTGGCAAAAGCCACATCACCATGGCTAGACTTACAAATGCCCCAGGGCAGATAGCCTAGTACTATACTATGAAACTATGAAACTATGAAACTATAAACTCAGTGCAACTGTTTCCTTTCAAATCACAAAGACATGACTTTACACTAATTTGTAGTCCTCTAAATTGCCGTCTGTTTGTGTGTGCATTTGTGCTTGCATCCTACTGTGGTATGACATGCATTCATGACTAATTCTTTGACAACCATGATGGGCTCTGGGTCACCTTCTACCATGAACAGGATAAATCATCTTAGAAAATAAATACATATAATATTTTTTATGTAAAAGGATAGTGCTGAAAAAGAAATGACCAGACCCATTCTGCTTAAGTCTAAACTTCTTACTGTAAAAACATATTTTATACAGTCGATTATTTTTTTAGTAGGTCACTACTGAAGTACAGTACACAGAAACATCTGTGAATCCTTGAAGGGCACAACTACATTATTTAGAATAAATGTAATAATGTTGTCAGATGACAACTGACATACTTTAAAGAAGTGCATCATTTTCTTGCTACACTAATTTGTAGGTGATCTCAATTTCTCATCTTCACAGGAAGGTCTGTACCTCAAATGTTGAAGAGGTATTTTTTATTAATCTTAGATATTGTCTGATAGCTATTCTCTGTTAGTCCATCTGATGGTATATCAGTGTTCATCACATGGCCTTCTATCAAATTATTATTCTCTAGAAATTGTGATGTCGCTGCAGTCCCTCTCTAATAGGCTAGACCTTATCATTTCCTTGATATTGACTTCTCATAACTAACTAATGGTATTACCCGATAGTCATGTTCATTCAACAATGAAATGAGTATGCATTCATACCAAGGAAAGAACTCAGTGTGATTTTAAGGCAAGCTATAAGCATCCTGATGTTGAAAAAACACATTCCAGATTACCCACATGTGTCTGCTCAAACATACAGAAGAGGTTAGCATAGGAGTGACAGAAATACCATATGGAAAATAAAATCTCCATCTGCTCTTGTGTCATTTATGATTATTCCTTCCACATAAGGAGCAGAACAGCTTGTTCTGATTTCTGTATGACAGCAAAGGCATTTAATATTATACAACTGGCTTTTACCTGCCTCTCTTTGTTTGCTATCTGCTGCACACACACACACACACACACACACACACACACACACACACACACACACACACACACACACACACACACACACACACACACAGTCTTTTTCTTTCTTTCTTTGAAATTAAGAAGACAAATATGATTTTTTTAGAATGCTTTCACTGCTTAACTAAGAGCATTGGATTTTAAGGCATAGTAACATTCTTAAGCCTGCTTTCCTATTGAAAAGTGCAGTTTTTGTAACAGTTATTCTATAGAAACAAATGCTTTAATCAATACTTGGCATTAACTTCTTATTCTGAAAAATTGTCTGTAATTCAAATCAGTCTGTGGGTGATATTCACAGTCCCGAGTTTTGTCTGTACTTAGTGGTAATCCACAAAGACCGACACTACAGCCATATGCAAATGCAGTCAATGGATGTTATTCATAGTGACTGTAAATATGCAGGTATGTCGATAAACATACCTTAAGGAAAAAGCATAAGTACCTGAAGATAATCCTTATGTGAAGAAAATCAGGGAGACTGATTACATATATAAGGTGCTGCGCACATTGGTGTATTATTGAGATTCACAGAGATAAAAGGAAAATAACCTCATTTGCATACAAAACACATAAAGAACCCTGAACTTAGATGAGTGAGTTTAATGTTTGAAATTACTTGAGTTAGACTGCAAATTAGTAATGAAAACTGTGGATTTTTTAAAGAAAGAAAAAAATAATCTAAATATTTTAAGTTACATTGAAACAATTGAAAATTATGTACAATTGTTGAGGATCACTTGTTTTATTCATTCGATGAGTGTGTTACAATGGTTTTGTTGTAAGCTGTCATTTTGTAAATGGCAAATCAGTACAGCATTATTTGAAATAATTATTTATCAGTGAGAAATAATTTTCTTTAGTAGTTTTTAGTGATTGTACATTCTTGGTAGGATGCAGAGATTAACTTCAGAAGTACTGAGATGACAAGGAAGTTTTGTTGCCTCAGAGTTTGTCTTTACTGGGAGATTCCTGCATCATTGATGACAGACAATTGACAGCACTATGATTATAAGACTGTGGTAGGGGCTAAGGAAAGGACAGATCTGTTAACAGCTTTCTGTACTAATGTAAATGCACTCATATTAGTGCAAACATTGCTACAGCAAACTTTACCTGGCAGGATTCTGTATATGTATATCATTATCAGGGGGTGTAAAATAACTTTTTCTGAGATTGTTGTATTGTTTCACTAATTATTTTGTGTGTGTGTGTGTGTGTGTGTGTGTGTGTGTGTGTGTGTGTGACTGTGGCAATGTGCAGTAATGTACAGAGCAAAGGATCAAGGCTGGGAAAGAACAACCAATATATTTTTTACAGGGTCAGTAAGCATCTACACAGATTGTAAAGTATACAGAGTAGGCATGAATATGCTTTTTTTATAATGAATCAGCAGAAGGAGCAGACATTTGACTATGAATCACAAGTGTGCAATAGAACTCTTCATTAGTTTATACCATTTTGCATAATTTCTCATTTACATCTCATTACGAGTTAATTTGCTTAGGCTTATTCAAAGCCATCCTAAAATTAATTTAAATGGCCTACTTTGCTTATTCATAGACAACAGCGTTAATACCCATAGCATGTAAGACTTGTATTCATAGTTATTACGCTATGTCTTATTTTTTTATCTGTGAATTGTTCATAATTTTCTTGTTTTTTTCATTTTAGTGTCTTCACTATTTTAATAAATAGGCTGTAACTCAATTTAAACATATGCATCAAGTCTTTTTATTATGACTCCTGGGTCATGGCTGAAAAAGGTCACCTGACCATCTCATCTTCGCTGCCATCAAACAGTAACAAATAAAAGCATAAAGTAATTAAATACCTTGCTATTTTCACATTACAAATTCATCTGAAATAGATGTAAATTAAAAACATATTACCCTATGATATATTTTGTTTTATAAATTATCTATTTATATCAGTTCTTTGACTATACAGCTTTATTAAGGATTTAAAGACCAATGATCATTAATACTACAGCCTGTCTATAATTAGGCACAGTGTATTATTAATACTGATCTGAGACCTTTTATATTGCAGGTGCTACACTGAAGGATTATGTTCAAATTAAATTATATAGCTTAATATTTAACTTTCTTCTTGTGAATGATTCTTAAAATAATATATATATATATATATATATATATATATATATATATATATATAATATAATACTGCTAGTTTTTAATTATTGTTTTCCATAAAATAATGAGTGTCTAACATTAACTGTCAAAATACAGCAAGCCACATTTACTTTTATTCCCTGATACAGCATTCAAGATACAAATTCCTAATTTTTGTTAAAGTCTTTTCATGTACTAATTCATTTAACATTTATTGAATTGCTTGACTTGCATACTTATACCTTATTTTTCCTTATTTTATAAATTAAATCTGAGACATGGTAGTTTGGTTTATCATACTGTCTTTAATTTGCTCCAAACACATTAGCTATATACATTCATAGCCGGCGGCCACCTAGGGTACCGCTCTAGCAGGGGCGCTTTCCCAGTATTTACTTGCTGCAGGTAGACCAGGATGATGGCACTGGGTGTTGCGGTGAGGGCGCTGTGGAGCCCTTTTGCCTAGGGCACCAGTTGACCTAAGGTCGATCCTGTATACATTACATAAAAGATGTATTGCTAAGGACTAAAATCTTCAGGAAAATTTCCTAAGACAGATGTTATTATGGAAAAAAAGATTTTTGCTTGTAGAATTGACAAATTCTGCATGGAAAAAAAAGTTAAAATCTATTTTAAGTAAGTAAGCTGAAACTGTAAACTGTATGCATAATAAACATGCTGATTGGTTTGTAAACAGTAACTTCCCATACTCTGTTATTACTTCTTTACGCAGTAGTCCTTTCACACTGATGTTACAGTGAGACTCTTTAAGACCAAAGAAAAGTCCTTGACCCTCACATACATATAAAACAGAAAATAATAAAGCACATAGGTTGTAGGCTACACACTCAAGTGTGCTAGCCTTTTCTGAGCATTTAAAGTGTTTTTAGAGTAAGTTACTGTATTTCTGAAAATATATATATATTCTTGTTTCCCGCCTTTTCTAAGCTAGTCTAGTCCAGTTTTCAGGTTCTGCTGAATTCAGGGCTTTGGTACAAGTTCCTGTTATTGCCCATGCCTTACTTGGATAGATGGACATTTCTCTGTTCACCAGTGAGAGTGGTGAGCTTTGAGCAGCCTATCTGTTCCTGGAGGAGTGGTCTCAGCCCAACAACTAGTAGTTTATTGGCCATTTTGGGCTAATTTCTATCTCTTTCATCTCCCTGCTTTAAAACCCACATTTGCACGGTTTTGCACTTGTATACAACTCAGCAAAGCTCCTTGTGGTGTCCTGCAGAGTCATACAAGCAGCAGAGTGACAAAAGAGTGACTTTGGTTTGATTAAGTATCATTTCTCTGCACTTTTTTCTGTTAACTGCTAATTTCGCCTAAAATGCGATCTTCTAGCGTTTTTGTGCTCTAAAAAGCTGATTTTTTCCTGCATATTGTACTTATCTGATTGTATTTGTAAAGTCATTTTTAGTCGTTTTTGTGTTCTAAGTATCTGTTTAACTGTTGTAGGCTACACACTCAAGTGCACTAGCCTTTTCTGAGCAGTTAAAGTGTTTTTAAAGTAAGTTACTGCATTTCTGAAAAAAAAAAAAATATTCTTGTTTCCCGCCTTTTCTAAGCTAGTCTAGTCCAGTTTTCAGGTTCTGCTGAATTCAGGGCTGTGGTACAAGTTCCTGTGTTGCCCATGCCTTTCTTGGATAGAAGGAAGTTTTGTTGTTCACCAGTGAGAGTGGGGAGCTTTGCACAGCCTATCTGTCCCTGGAGGAGTGGTCTCAGCCCAGCAACTAGTAGTTTATTGGCCATTTTGGGCTAATTTCTATCTCTTTCATTTCCCTGCTTTAAAACCCGCATTTGCATGGTTTTGCGCTTGTAGACAACTCAGCAAAGCTCCTCATGGTGTCCTGCAGAGTCCTACAAGCAGCAGAGTGACAAAAGAGTGACTTTGGTTTGATTAAGTATCATTTTTCTGCATTTTTTTCTGTTAACTGCTAATTTCGCCTAAAACGCAAACTTCTAGCATTTTTGAGCTCTAAAAAGCTGATTTTTGCTGCATATTGTACTTGTTTATCTGATTTGCGCACCACGCAGTGATGGTTAGCTAGGGTTAAACTATTCCCGGCTCTACGAAATCTGGTCTTCAATTTTTCATTTGGAAATAGTCAAACTCTCAACTTAAGCACTCAAACCTTTCCTTTACAGTCCAGCACTTGCTCAAATCTCTTAGTAAGCACTAATAAATGCTAGCACTACACTCCCCTACACTATACAGAAGAACAGGGTACCCTATTCATCCCTACCAGGCAATCAGGAAAACAGTTCACTTTATCTGTTCAGGCATGTCCAAAGGGCAGTTTCAGGTGTACTCTCCAGTCCAGTTGGTGAATCTGGGCGTCTTGAGGCAATGTTACAATTGCCTCATGTACAAAGACAACTCTCTCCTCCTTTCAACAAACACAAATGTATGTGAGAGATGCAACTATACAGCCAAACTGGAGGCCACACTCTCTCAACCCAAGACTGGAACAGCCAGTCATGAGGAGAAGGGAAACACTTGCACCACACTACCAGTCTCACATAGATAAGCCATATCTTCACCAGCAAACAACACACATAAATATACAAAAACATACTCGGAGGCTCTAAACAAAAAGCTGCCAAAGCAGCAGAGACCTCCAAAGCAGAGCTCCAAGCAACCTCCACCCCCCAACAACAACCACGTATCACATACTTCACAAAGTCAGTGTGCCATGCAATCACAGCCCCTAAGGCTAAATAACACACCCAATACACTAGTAATAGGTGACTCTACTGTCAGGCACACTGATGTCCCACTCACTAGACTGATCAAGGAGAAGGTTACTGTAAGCTGCCTGTCAGGTGCCAGGATCCGCCACATAACACAAGCACTCAGGTCACTCCAAAACAGGTACAAATATGACTCTGTCATTGTCCATGTTGGTGTGAATGACCTGAGACGTACCTCCCTGGACTACATGAAAAGAGACATAGAGGAGCTTTCTGATCATGTAGCCCAGGCCGGTATGACCCTGACCCTGAGTAGCATCTTGCCCTCACCAAGAATGATGCCACAGTATAAAGATAAAATGGTCAATTTTAACAATTGGCTAAGCTATTGCTGTCGTTCAAAGGGGATCCAGTGTCTGTCAGCCTGGGATAACATGCTCGACAAGCCACGTTGCTTCACTAGAGATGGCTTGCACCTGTCTCCCTTAGGCTTTCGAATACTGGCTAAGGCTCTTGCCACCCCCATAGTGCCTTTTTTAGGCAAAGCTCAAAAGACAAACCCACCACCATAAACAACACAAGGAAACCAAAAACTGAGGGTAATGCTACTCAATGCCAGAAGTCTAAACCTCAAAATGCACGCACTCGAGGCACTCCTCAGTATGGAGAGAATCGATATCTGTGCAGTAACTGAAACCTAGTTCAAGGCTCCAGAGAGTACCCCAGCACTACCAGGCTATAACTAATGCCATACCTTTCGGCCCCAGAACCCAGACCGAAATACAAAAGGCGGGGGTGTATCCATTTTCATCAAGGATACTCGCACCTCCAGGTTAGTGGCACAGCACGAGGCCTCAGAGACCATCCATGTGCAACTAACAGTTGGCAAAGCTGCTTTTCAGATTGTAGCTTGCTACAGATCATCCACCTTGTCTCAGGACCCTCACTCAGCATTCCTGAGAACATTGGAAAATATGAAGGTCCTACCAAACACCATGACATTGGGTGATTTCAACTACCAAAACATTGACTGGGAAAACTACTCAAGAACTAACTCCTTTGCCCAATGCTTCCTAGAGTTTATAAACTCAAATGCCCTGGAACAACTGGTGACCACTCCCACAAGAAGTGACAACATATTGGACCTGATCATCACCAACATGGGGGATCAATGTTCCACACTAGAGGTAAACCCATCACTGGTAAGATCAGACCATAAACTAATCACACTGGACATCCTCATCCCGACCCCACCCCCAGTCAAGGAAACCACTGTGAAAAACTTTTCAAAAGCAAACTTCGCACTTCTCAAGACCGAGGTGGAAAGTTTCAAAGCACCCTTGCTAAAGGATAATGCTGCCCAAACTGCAGAATCCTTCACAAATGCATTCTATGAGCACTACAGGAATGCATGGATCGAGCCATCCCAAATAAAACCAAGACTCACTCCTCCAAAAAGAGGAAACCAGTCTGGTGGACCCCGGCCATAAATAAACTATACAACAGAAGGAGAAAACTATTACATGATAGAGCAAAATCCCAAAAAGGGAAGGCATCCCTTAACAGTTTTAACAAGAAACTATGATCCCTCATAAAATCATCTAAGGCCAGCTTCAAAAGAAAAATTGCCAAAGACTCTAAAGATAATCACAATGCCTTCTTTAGCTATGTCAAGAATCTAGATGGCAACACTCAGATCTGCTCTGAGCTAGGCAAAAAGTACACTGAACCAACTGACATTGCCAACATCCTGGCTGACAGGTTCAGTGCAAATGTTACCCTCCACCCACCCACAAAATGGACCATGTCCATCCCAGAAGAATGTAGAGCCCCAGACATCACAGACACACAGATGAAAACAGCCCTTTCCAAAGCCAAAAACACAGCATCAATGGGACCGGATGGTATCCCAGGCTGCGTCTTACACGAGCTCAAAAATGAACTAAAGCCTCACCTAAATTCACTGTTCAAACTCAGCCTTACCACAGGCTATGTACCCAAAGAATGGCTTACAGCAACAGTTATCCTGCTCCACAAAGGTGTCGCCACAAGGGATCCTGGGAACTATCACCCTATAAGCCTGTCTAGCCTGGTCTGTAAAGCTATGGAGGGCATCAACATGGAACTCATTAACAGAGACATCAGAAACCTCCAGACACTGGGCCCTACCCAATTCAACTTTGTTAAAGGCAGATCTTGCCTTCTTAACCTAATTGACTTCTTTGAAACAGTTACCAAGGCCATAGATGAGGGAAGGGTAGTCCACACAGCCTACCTGGACATCACAAAGACCTTCAACACCATTCCCCACTCTGGCATTATAGACAAGCTTACAAGCTTGAACATTAACCGCTATGTCACGAGATGGGTTGCCAATTGGCTCATGGATAGAACTCACATGGTCAGAGTTGCGGGTGCATGTCCGACTCTAAACCGGTTACAAGTGGCGTCCCACAGGGCTCAGTCCTGGGACCCCTCCTGTTTGGTATATACTTCTCTGAGGTACAGGCAAGCATGGGAGGACAATGGCTGACCAAGTTCGCAGATGATTACAAACTGGGGGCCATAATTGACTCTCCGGCTTATACAGACATCCTCCAGAAGGGTCTCACAGAGACAAATACCTGGTGTGAGAACCATGGACTCAAGCTAAATGC
The DNA here is from genome assembly GCF_019279795.1 of Protopterus annectens. Lineage (NCBI taxonomy): Eukaryota > Metazoa > Chordata > Ceratodontiformes > Protopteridae > Protopterus > Protopterus annectens. The sequence goes on from NC_056751.1 coordinate 456,716,837, forward strand.
CAAAAAGTGCATAGTCATCCCTTTTGGGAAAAACAAAGTGCCCACGAACTACCACATAGGTGGTAATCCACTAAGTACGGAAGATGTAATTAGGGATCTAGGGACCCAAATAGATAGCAATCTCTCCTTTGATAATCACATTGCAAAAGTGGTTAGGAAATCCTTCCATGTAGCCCACCTAATCACGAAAGGTTCACATCTAGATCAAGATAGGTAACTGTGCTCCTCTACTCATTGCTCATCAGGCCCATAATAGAGTACAATGCCCCATTTGGGATGTACCTTATTCGGCACCTGCAACAGCTGGAAAGACCACAGAAGTACCTTACCAAGAGGATTGTGGGCCTCAAACAGATGCCCTATGCAGCTCAACTAAAGATACTCCAGCTCTACTCGGTTGCTTACCACCTACTCAGAGGTGATCTCTGCCTGACGTACAAGGCCATGTCTAACCCGGAATTAATGGACATGCTCCACCTCAAGAAAACGAAATCTCTTAGAGCCACAAGCTCTAGGGATTTAAACCTCAGCACAACAATAAATAGAACATGCTGAAGGGACAGATTCCTGTTCGAGAGACTTCCTTCGCTCTGGAATAGAATCCCAATCTATGTTAGGCAAAGCCCCTCACTGACTCTCTTCAAGAAAAATCTTGACGAGTGGATGAGAAATCATAAATTTACCCCTGGGGTCACTTCAATGTCCCTGCTGAACAGAGGCTCAGGAAACTAATCTAAAAGGGAGGCGAAAGCCAACACATTCTGGCTAGGCTTATAAATGCCCTTGGACAGATAGCCTAGTACCTACCTATGAACCTATAACATTTACATGATCCATTACATTAGGAGACCAACCTCCAAAGCAGACTAATGCTCTGTATGTTTCACACACATACACACACACACACACACACACACACACACACACACACACACACACACATACACACACATGCTCAGAGATATGCAGATACACATATTAATAGACTGTCTTTCTGCATTTTGCCTCCTCCCTCAAAACAATGCTCAGTAGTTATTTTAAGTACATGCATTTTGGAAAGTTTTACAACTAAACTTCATCAAATGACTACATGGATAAGCTAAAAACATTTACAGAAGTATGACATGAATTGTTTGACTGTGAATAAACTTCAAATGTGAATCTCATATATATATATATATATATATATATATATATATATATATATATATATATATATATATATATATATATATATATATATAGCAATATAAAATTTTTTAGCCATTGCAAAGACAGTAGAATCTGTCTAGAGATGTAAATCAATCACAGCCACATAAATTAATAGCCATACATAATTCAAACTACAGGTTTATATACGATATTTTACTTGCAAAAAAAAAATAAACAAAGTCAATGTTTTGAGACCTGCACTCCTCAGAGTAGGGACTGTATTAAACATCTTCTTATTGTAAATATAGAAACTCTGGGGGGTCATATTACAGTAATTGAAATTATCTGGAAAAGTATTTATTTCCTCATTCTCTTAGTTGTGAATCTACAGTTATTCTAAAAAGATTACATAGATGTTGTGCAAAAAAGCAGACATGAGGGCCAAGGTGATGTGACATGCATCTTGTCTACATACTGAGATAAGGCAGGAAGTAATAAAGCATCCTTTGAAATGTGAAATTGCTTACCTACTTGTAAAATTAAAGTTTTGTTTTTTTTAAGTCATGCTTCTGGCTTTCTCTTCATGTTTTTTTACCTTTGATTGCTTTTGCTGCATTGGAGGAATCTGTATTCCTGCACTTAGTGATTTTTTTGCTGCTGAGGAACTGAAAAGAACCCAATCCCTCCACATGGTAACAGTGTAGAGATTAACACTAATTATTTGATTTGTAAATTGATTAGTTCAGACCATAGTGGAGTGTGATTTTATAGACATGGTTTCCTTGCTTTGGAGAGAAGAGAGTGAACACCTGAGAAATGCACCAAAACAACATTGGCCGGAGTTTTTCTTTGAGGATGCATTATGTCTCTCAAATTCAAAAACTTGAAAGTCTTGGCATTCCAAGTAATATTTCTCTTTCTTGAAGACCTCAAAAGATTAGATATTACGTGAATCAAAGCATACTCTGCAGGTCTTGAATATGTGTTAATGTGGTTCACAATATGCTCTCCTGTTGGACTGCAAACTGATCCTTACGTCCGAATAAACCAGTACTGCATCCATCCCACTCATTAAATCAGTATAGTGTGATAAAAAGATTTCTGTAATTAATAATGGAAATCTAGCCAGGGTTTAATTATGTGGCTCCATTCCAGAAATGTATATAGCAAAAATTCTTAAATTGTTAATTGTAACCACTTTTGTCTTTCCCCAAAGTTTTACTGATGTAATTAATACAGGTCTTATATAAGGCTATACAGGATAAAATTAAAATGGTTTAGCCCAAACTAAATGCATCAACAAAAATATGCTGGGATTTTTTTTCTGGATAAGGGCTAAGAGTATCTCTTCTTGCTGCCTCTGCTGATGCATTTCTTTATCTGTATCAGCCCTTAGTATCCCTTACTGCTCTAATGGCTTTTCATAAAACATATTGAGACTTGTTAATATGTAAAATTCATTTTGGGAAGTTTCAGGCCATAAATTTTAGCTACCAATCCAGTGGGGCTTTATCAGTAGTACTTAGGAACTTCATTAATAAATAACCACAGGGCTGCCTATTAAGCAATTTATGGCTCATTTAAACAGGTTGCATCAAGAATTCGCAGCCTAAGCCTTATTCTGAAAATCTTTTTTTTAAGAATATGAAAAAAAAATGCCATTCCTCTCTGTTTTGTATATTGCATTTTCCTTCCCTTCTCCATATCTTAGAAAATAAGAAATACCTTTTTGAAAAGTTTCCTTGAATTTGCCTCGACAGTATATATATTTTGAGGGTATTACACCTACAGTTATTTTGTCTGTTGTTTGAAGGTGTTTTTTTGTTTACTATACATAAGCACACACATTGGTATTGCACCTCTCCATGTATGAAATGTGCCCTGCCTTTTGTAGTGTTTGGAATGTGTTGTGCCTGGAACTTACATGCTAGACAATTGCTTCCATACAGCAATGTCATTGTCATTGCTTCCATATAGCAATGGCAAGTACTACATTAAAAAATCCAGTACTTCTAGATTGTCCATTTCTGATCGATGACTTCAACTTCTTTTTGGCAACCTATTTAAGATCAAAATTCCATAAAACTTTGAACAAGTGTTTTTATTTATAACATTTGGTAGGTCTTTTATTCCGGCTCACTTTGGATGCATTTCTCTTACTCTGGCTCTACATAATTCTAAAGTGCATCCCCTTCTGTCAGCATACCAGTTTCAATCACTCCCTGTTCTTGCATCAGGTGATGCTCGCCAGTTTCATAAATATTTACTTTTTTGCTTTATGGTCAACATCTTATTCACAGACGGAATTTTTATACTCCTTCCTGATTTGATACAGTGTTTTTGGAACATCTTTGCAGGCTGATCTCCAGAAAGGAAACTAATAATTATTTTATAAAGACTTCAAGGTGACAGGTCAACATGAAAAAAAAAACATTTTGCATATCTCTAACTCCTTAAACATAGTCCTAACTTTTCTTGAAAGGATTTTTGATCTGTTCTGGCTATACATTTTCATCTGGAGATATTGCTTCCATTTTTTCCTAATGCATGCTAAATTAACTCTTGTACCGCGGTGGTGGTGCTGCGGTAGCGTTGTCACCTCACAGTAAGAGGCTGTCTGGTTCGATTTTCAGCTAGAGCGTCTTCTGCGTGGCGACATGTGTGAATGGGCATACCTTCGTTGAAGGTTGTGCGTCAGGGCTGGTAACTCGGCATGTAAAAATCAACTACAAATCATGAGCGGACTGGAGTTCCACTTTGGTGACCCCTAACCGGGAAAAGCCAAAAGACACAAGAACAACAACAACATGCTAACTTAACTCTTGTATTCATTGCAACCTCTAGATGGCATCTGTTAGGTCATGGTGTCTTTAAAAGCTTGGAGTCATATAGTTTGAGTCTAGCCATGGGTAGCCTACAAAAATTTCAATACAAGGACTGACTTCAAACTGCCCTTTACTGTGTCAGAGTCTTCAATATTTTGGGATATATTCCTAGATAATGCAGTATTAAGGGTTTTAAAGTATTTATAGGTAGTTACTAGGCTTGCAGTCTATGGGACCTCTGAGTAGCCTAGTCCAAAATATTTTTTTTCTAATATGATTTTTATTAGTTAGTTTTCTGCACAAGAAAACCTACCCCAGAATCATAGTTTTCCCCGAGCACTGTCTGGTTTAGTAATTTTCTCAAAATCACACAGCAGGAAAAAGACGGCTGTGAGAATCAAATCAAGTTCCGCTGGAGCTACAACTCACTGCTACGCTCTGTAACAACTGCAACTAGTAGTTAATACATTTAGTTAAGTACTATATAGAATTTGGCCTAAAGTAAATTATTAACCTAATACTAAAATCTACAAGAGTACAAAATGGCTGGATTGTTTGAATAAAATCAGTTCCTTAAAGATAAAAACTTGCAGACAAAATTGATTGGACAGCAAAATATTATGAGGAAGTGTAACAGGTGACTAAATGCTCTAATAAAATATCCAGTATTGAACCAATAAATGGATAACCCTCAATACTACTATCATGTAATATCTATTGGTAATATATATATATATATATAGATATCTATCTATCTATATATATATATATATATATATATATATATATATAGATATCTATCTATCTATATATATATATATATATATATATATATATATATATATATATATATATATATACATATATAAAGAGAGGGTACTTACGTATTATTGCAACCAGATTTTCGCGGTTGCAGTAATATGCTTGTTGGCTCAAAAAACGGATTGTGGGAATAAAATAAAGTTGAATGTGATGTTTTCTGTTGGGAACAACTTGTTTGTTCCAAATTCATAAACTAAATGTACGCGGAAATGTGAATCTTGCTTTGCATACTTCAACATTGGTTGCACTGCCATTGTACTGAAAATGAATCAAGGACGCCTGGGAAATGTTTCTTTGTACTGCTGGTGTACTGCGAGTAGGAGTATTACAACACTGACTTTACATTTGCGGGAGAATAACATGTGGAGCAGCACATTTTTGGGGTAAATAAGCTTTTATTTAAAAAAAAAATATATGCAAAATAATATAAGTAAGACGGAATAACAGATTAAGCAATTAAAAAGAGGTAAACGTCTTGTACGACGGCGGCTAAACTGAATAGGACATGTGGCGTTAGGTTGTAGTATGATAAATATGTATGTAGTATTTGATTGTAGCATGATAAATATGTATGTAGTATTTGACAGCACCGGATTTAATTTTTTTGGGATACTAGTTAGTCTTGCAATGTTTTCTGGATGTTTTATATAGCATTTGACAGCAGCAGATTTATTTTTTTGGAGAGTAGTTACTCTTGCAATGTTTTTTGGAGGTTTGGGATAGCATACTTGTGGATGTCTTCCGGATGCTGTGGGCAGCATATTTGTGGATGTATTCTGGATGATTTAGGAAGCATACTTGTGGATGGCTCAGTCACTGGGTTACAGTTTTTGGTAGTATGGGGGGAAATTGTCTGCAAAATGTCAAAGTTTCACTTTAACAACATTTACCGGCTCACGGCTTGAGATATGGAACGTGTGTTACACATAACTGCTATAGGAAAATGTATTTCCAATGGCATGATGTTGGGGAAACAGCATAGCTTGAAACAAGCATTCATTTCTTACATGTTATACTGTCTTTCCTATCTAAACAATGATTTTTAATAAAGTTAACATTGTCAGTGTGATTCTGTATATATTTATAGTTACATTCACACACCGGGAAGCAAGCGGTATTAAAGCAAAAATCTGGTTGCGATAATACGTAAGTACCAAAAAGAGAGAGAGAGAGAGACAGAGATAAAAATCTTGTCATCAAGAAATGGCAAGTACAGTATTTAAAAAAATGGAATACTGGGAAATCCTTGCTTCTAACTGGGAAAGGAGCAGTGAAGTTAGCTGCTGAGTTGTTTTACCATTATTTATTGCTAGAAGTGTCATTGAGCAAATAGGTAACAAAACAATTGCATTTAATGAGGCGAGGAAGGGATGATGTTGAATTGATATTACTGAAAAAAAGTGTTTTTTATGAAAATCATCGTGTAGCAGATTTCATCCCAAAATATTCTGGAATTAATCAGTGAAATAACTGAAATAATTAGCATTGACAGCTTTATTGTTTTAGTGTAAATTTACTACAGTCAGGTGCAGCAAATGAACTTTATGTTGTTTGTGATTATGGTGCAGATACTGGGTTATTATTCTACTTAAGTGATCTGTCTTAGAGTTCAGCTAGTTTAAAGGACTTATAAAATCAGTGTTATATATTTGTTAGCTCTGCTTCAGTTCCATTCCAATATAATCTGCATTGCATTACAGTTTCCTGCCTTTGCATTCTACTTCAGCAAACAATATAGTATGCATTTTTCATCTCTGAAATGATGCCACTTGTTTGGGTAAAAGCTTTTAATCATGGTAAACTACAATTAACAGCACAAAAAGATATATTTTAACAAATATATTAAATCACTGAAATGTCCTGCTACTAAGATGTCAGCAGCAAGGTTTGTGAAATATAACAACAAAAAATATATAAATAAAATTAAGCAGTCCCTCTGCAAACTGGAAATCCGATACTCTCCCAAAAAATCAGATAGAGTTGGTTAGTGCCACATCTGAGTGACATGAGCTACAGATTAAATCCTTTCTCTGTGAGTGAGCATGGAATGTGTGCATGCACACTGTGTATAGTTTCTATACTTATTCATATTGGTGTTATCATTCATCAACTAGAAAAGGGTCAATATAAATGGAAGTTCTTAAAAGAAAAGCAACAAGTATCTTTTCAACTTACTCCACTGTATGGTAAATATGTTCTCTGTCTTACTGTAGCTGAAGTAGGATTCATCTACTCAAAGCCAAACTGACCCACTTTGGTATCACCCTAATTGGTACAATGTCGTATTTATTAGTATATTTTCCATTTGCTAAAACGTGTTGCCTTTCCTCAGTCTAACAAAATCATTGGTATTCATATAATGCCTGACCATGTTTCCTACCACTTGCTGAACATATGACCCTATAATAATAAAAAGTTCTATTAAGTGGAAACAAACAATGACAATTCTTCCTATGCAAATAACAGAGAGATTAATAGTAAAATCAAGTCAATTGTCATAGTTTTTTTGTATATCTGGTTGCTGGAAAATGTAGCACTGTCACAGTTAACTAAAAAGTGAAAATGCTGCAGAAATTAAAATGAACAAATTATAGGAACCTGTATTTTCCAGGCTGAGGCGTAACAATCTAAAATTTTGGATACATTTATATCTTTTTAAGCAGTGCTTCATTCTATAAACTGTACTCATCTTTTTACCATTTAATATTGGACGTGCCTTCGTTGAAGGTTGGGCGTCGAGGTGGCACCTCGATGTTTCGTAAAAATCTACTGCCAATCATTAGCTGACCGGAGTTCCGCTGTGGCGACCCCTTACCGGGAAAAATCCGAAAGAAGAAGAAAGAAGATTGCTCTTTTATTTTAATTAATTGCATTCCACTGAATGAAATAGAAGCTAAGAACCTTGGTATGAACTGAATGTAAGAAACATATTGTTAACAGAGAAGGGATGCTGTCCCTGATTTTGCCTTATTTCCCATAATTAGTTTTTTTTGTTAATGATAAATAGTGGCAATTATAGTCAGTGATGACAGAAAATAGTTTCTTACTTTTATTGTTCAGAAACTGCACATTGATGTAAAACATGTTGTTCTGTTAATGTAACTGAATTAGATTAATATTTAAAAATTGTCCAGTTTTTGGCCTTGCCACCTCCCCATTATTTTTGGCTTTGTCCAGAATGATTGAGCTAGTACATACTTTAGATAATAAAGCCATAAGGACAACTTAATAAAGTCCAGATATCCTCAAAACACAATAGCACACTCCTTTTATAAATTGCAGTACTCTACAAGATGTAGATACACCAGACAAAACTCCACATATTTAGCCCTAGTCCTGTCTATAATGCTAGACTACATCCTCACAAAAAACAAAGCCTAACTATAAAGCAAACCATGAGACGAACCCTAAATGTGAACATTACTTCAACACTTTCCAGGCCTTAAAACTAACTCTAATTGCAAAATTAAACCCTGCCCAAAATAAATCTGATCATAAACCAAATTGCAGTGACAAAGAAAATAAAACATTGTGTCCTAGCACTTGAGACAAAACAAATTTTGTCTTTAAAATCATTGCTATACAAAAGTAATGCAGTAATCACATTCACCAAAATTACATTTTTCATTCAAAGTAACACCCGATGAAGAAGTATTTCATTTATGCAACACTAAAAGAAATGCAATTAATTAAATATAGCTTGACAGACCTATGCTTGGCCAACTTGCCAAGGAACATGCTGGGTGAATGTAAACATTTTCCTAATTCTTATGCACATTAGTGTACATACAACCTTAGCCATAAGGATAATTACAATAAAGCAACATTGTTGCAACTTATACATTTCAGTATTTTTACAAAACATTTCTGGTATTAAAATGATAATGCAATATGGCTTGTGGGACATCTATTGAGAAAAAAAATATGTTAGGATAAATTGAGAATCACATTGAAAGGCATTATTCCTGTTTTTATTACATTATTTAAGTCACAGCAATGAAAGCTCATTCTGATTTTGATGATGATTTAGACAAAGCTAGTATGAATGAATTATTTTGTTTTACTTCATATATATATATATATATATATATATATATATATATATATATATAATGCATGTATATATACATACACGTATATTTTTCCCATGACTAAATTCTGGGCTTTTTTTGAATGATTTTGTTAAATCACTTCCTTTTTTTAGTACTACATTTTGTTATTCTAGGTGCGAGAGATAGCTCCCTTTTTCCTTTTAAAATAGTATACTATTTGTGTGTAACTTGCAGATACTCATACCCTGACAGATGTTTTAATTTTCTTTAACTTTCCTTACTCAAATATTACACTCTGAGGGTCAGATTCAGTAATACTTACACTAACTGTACATGATCAGTATTCAAGAACATCCCTGCCACAGTTTTTTGATTTCTAGTCACTAAGAAAGATTATACCAAGTGTTCATGTAGCCTACACTTTGTGGCTACCTTTATGAATCCTCCTCAGTACTTAAAACTACAAGAAAATCAGTAGAAAAACTAAAATTAGGAGGAAGAAGATTTGAGTTATGCTTGTGTTGCCGGTTCACTCAGAAAGGTGTATGTTTAGTGCACACTTAGTGTAGGCTTTAATGAAGCCCAGCATGAGTCTTTTATAGGATTGCTCTGCATTTATTTCCTTTCATGACATGCATACATTTAATACTTGTTTCTTTGTTTAAGAAACGCTTATTTAGTGATGGATAATGAAATAGTTGTATTTGTACAACATAGTGTTATAGTTTCCCACATAAATAAATTTAAATAATGCTTCTCCCTTCACAAGATGCAGAGGATAACAACATAATTCAACCCTTTATTGCTCTTTTGATACACAGAGACATGTCAATTTATCTATCATCACCAAACACTAACATAAGCAGATGAGAAATTTCCGGCACAGTACACAGCATACAGATAATATTTTGGCAAATACAGCACATTTTGATATTTTTCGATATCCTGAGAGAAAATAATCCCTATATAAAACTGCTGAAAGAGCTAATAAATTATTGTTGCTATAAAAGAAGTAGACATTTAGGCAATGAATGACAGTTATTCAGTTTTAGCAGAGTACAAAAAAGTCTGACCATTTATACTTGACCAGTCCCTTGAAGCTTTGAATACAAAGCTCTGGAATGTCAGGCATGAGATTCATATAGGTTTTCATTGCTAAAACTAAGCTGAGGTCTCACTTTGTAAAGGTGCCAGAAAACTAAGCAGGGCTGTAACAAGCAAAGGATAGTCTTGTAATTTCAAGTGAAAGTCCAAATGAGAAAGCAGGTATTCAGTAGTAGCACACATTACAGAGTCCTAGCAGAAATAGATGTACAAAAGTACAAATGGCTGGCACTGATGATGTAAGCAAACTATCCATCTGTACCCAAATCAGTAAATCCAGTTCGATACAGTCTGTTAGTAGAAAAATCACAAGGCACACAGCTATAGGTTGGGCAACACAACACATCACAGCGTCTAACAGGAACAACAATGAAGGTGTACAAACCAAATTTCCTAACCTGTTTCGCATATAAATGAGAAGAAAAAGGGGTAGATAGGGAAGTAGAAGTCAGGTAGAAAAACTGTGCAGTAAACAATATGGAACTGTTGAGAGGAGGGTTATCTTGGGTGGAATTATACATCCTAACCTGTAGACTATGAACATGGGTGCAATGGACCTTTAAAACTAGATACATCTAGCCAAAAATCAGTATACCTAATTATCATAAAAATTAAATAACAAATATCACATAACTCTTCCCCCTTCCAGTAGGAATATGGGAGAGTACTGAGAGGCACATGCTTAAGACAACAGAGAGTGACAAAAACTGATGGAAAAATTATATACACATTATCAAAGAAACAGTGTAAAATCAGTAGGTCATAATGAACTGTATTGCGAAATTCTGCCACACAAAGTCATTTATTTTTACTTCTCTAAAAAAGGTAGATGTAAGTCATGTGTCTCATATTTCTTTAAAATATTAATACCACTAATGTATTAGTCACATATTTAGGTTTTCTGTGCAACAGATATCTTCAAAAATCATGTCTGATGAGGGGCATTTCAGAACATTTGAAAAAGAGAGACATAACTCCAAACATATGTACATCATGTGCAAGGGTAAACCATACCTAAAATAAAGATGCTCCTCCAAAATAGGGGCTGTTGAGAGGTCTGCAAAAGAAAAGTTTAGCTGGGAATGATTCTGAAGAATGTTGCAGGTTGTGACCGAGGAAGAAGGGCAGATAGGGTGTGGACAGGCAAACCTGGAGAACAGACACATCCAGGGTGATTTAGGGAGGGGTGCAAAGTGACCAGATGCATACAGATATATAGGTCAGACAGTTGGGGATGTGCAGTGCTGGCAAACATGCAAGGTATGGACAATAACACAGATGGGGGTTATAGGGTGTGCTGCTGGCATGCGTGGCTGTCAGGGTGGCTTACACAGCAACAAACTCAGGTATCACACAGCTAGGTGGCATACATAATGGGTTTGTTGCTTTGTGTCCAGATGGCCAGGACCCACTGCTGGGTCACGTTAAGATTTATCACTCAGTGTTGTCAAATGGCTGCATTCAGATGCCACACATAGCAGCCACAAGACTCAACACCTTCCAGTGTGTAAATGCAGATGACATCCCCCCTGTATGTATTTGAAAAGGGATCCTTCATCAGCATCCTGGGAAGCTATGTCTATAAAATCCTTTATATTTACTCCAGGAGAAGAGCCTGCACCCACAAACCCTTAAATAAGCAGACAAAGGAGACACTGATAACTCATTGGCAGCTGCACCCACTAACAGTGACTGGGGTGAAAACAATATGGCAATTCTTCTGCTTCACCTTTATTTGCATTTTGATGACAACATGGAATTAAAAAGATAAGACATATATATGGCATAAACAGTACTGCAGTTGTACACTGGGACACTGTACAATGCAAAAACATCTTCTTGCCTTGAGGCATTATTCTTATCTTTTGCAGCAGCTAAGCATATTTAAATAATATTCCTCAACAGTTGTAAAATAACAAGGGAGTGTTATGTGTAGGTAGATTACACATATTACATTGATAAGAGGTGTAAATTGAGGTGGATGCCCTGAATCCCAGGTGTTAGTGGGTACAACTGGCTAATGCCAATGATGTGGTAGCATAGTAAAACAATTTAGAAATAAATGCTGATGCTGCATTTGTTGGTGCCGCTGAAATGCTGAAGCCTTTAATGTGTAGTATTTTAACTATCAACACACTTCTGCAAGTTGTTTACTATAGTTTCAAATTAGAAGTTGTGAGGGGGATGTCAGCCTGGGGAACTGTTCTTGGCACCAGGGAAATAAATGGCCTAAATTTAAAAAAGTACTTAACAGTACACTTTTGACTGCATCACCAGGACCTCAGACTTCAAATGTAAAACAACTGAGGATGGTGGCAGTACAGGTCATCACACTGATGCCTGCACTGTTACACCACACTAGTGATGTTCATGGCATCAAACAGCATACACACCAGGTTGAACCAGCTGCCAGAATTTTTAAGGAGGCATTCTAAAACTTCAGCAAGTACTCCTTTTTCTCTCTGGCACAGCATGTGAGCTCAGCAGCTCACATTGGAAGGGACAGTGATGAACACTAAATCCTAGACCTGTGCACATGGATCCATTCATCTACAACCTCTTTTTTATCAGTCTTTGCACATGGGGTCAGTTGTCATTTTAGTAGTGACAGTCATCTAGACCCAAGTTGACACTGCCTGGTGGCTAGCCCTATTGGCAGTTGTTCTTCCATATCTCACACATACACACACACTCATACTTATGGCCAATTTAGAGTATCCAATCCCCCTACTGAATGTCTTTGGAATGTGAGAGTAAACCAGAACACCCAGAGGAAACCCTCACAAACACAGGGAAGACATGCAGACTCCACACTAAGGCACTCCAGCTGAGAATCAAAGTGAGGAACTCTTTGCTTTGAGGTGACAATACTATCCACTGTGTCACTGCGCATATAGACATATATTGATAAATCAGAAGTTATGCAACATAGAGCCATGCCATGTTGTTCATGGGCTCATAGTTACATATTTGGCTAACTGTCCTTGTGTGCCTTTATAAACCTTGTCAATATCGCTATGTGGGAATCAAACACTGTACCCTGGGTCTGAAAGGTAAACACTATAAACATTATGCCTTGTGGTTTTCATAAATGTCACCGGTCACATGATAAACAGTATATGCTAGCTCAAAATGGCAGGTATGAGTAGCACAGTGAACACAAGTTACAAACCAAAATATAGATATTAACTCCATCTGGTCATAGCATTCCTATCATGCTAAATAGTCACTGTTAGTGTGATATAATGTGCCACCACATTTTGTGCATGTCTTCTCTGAAACATATGAAAGGATTTTACTGAAGTTACTTTGGAAGTTCTGTATACATGGAGCGTAACAGAGAAAATGACGGACTGGTAATATAGTTGACACACCCCTTTAATGACTCTGATGACAAAGGAGATAGTGTGTAAATGTAGTGCCCAGTCATATATGGGTATTCCACCTCAGATATACCACACACATCAGGAACACAACACACACATGAATGTGTATAAGTGCAGGTACATCCTGACACAGACCAACCCACAAACATACAGACACACAAGCACACACCACACATTCACAATCACAAAGTTGTGCATGCCTGTGGATGTGAATGCTGTGAGCATACAATACTACATCAGATCCCATGGAATATACAGACTTGGGGTTGCCATAACACCACATACTTGCAGGGCACAGTACCATAGCTGTGGAGCAAATTAAAATGGTAATGACATGCAATATCCAAGAGGATACATTATGGTGATATCATGCACAGATAAACACACACCTAATGAATGACATCTTTTGTTCTGCAGGTGCACAAATATTTGTATGGCCAATTGGTTGTGGCAGTATCTAGAGAACTCTATACATCAGGAGAATGATGTGCTACTGCTTGCATGGTAGGGGCTTACTGGCCAAAGGTGGTAGAGACCAGCAGGTCAGGGACCAATCTGGCAGGACACAGTGTGGGCTCTAACAGTTTTGAGGCCATGATAGATCCTGTGACAGGCACTGAAGAGAATTGCAATTATAATTTGCTTTGCAAAACAGATATATGTAGACATTGTGTTGAACACAAGCAACCCAGGAAGTGGACAACAAACAGTAAAGTAGATAAGAGATGTTGAGTGTTTTTTGTGTGTGTTTAGTGTCATTTTCTGGGCAAAAAGATCAGCCAATCATTTCTGGCAGTGACTTTGATCTAGGTGCACCATGACAACTACAGCTTGTGTGTCCACATGCAATGTGCCAGGTTAGTTTTGAACATACCACTGTGTATGCATGAAATAGAATGGACATGGCTGTTGGTTATCTGTAGTTCTGTCATTTAGGCACCTCTGTGCTACAATCTGAATATCCTGCCAAACAAATGATGAGTCAAAGTGTATAGTACATCAGTGTTTATCATGTGTCACAGTATTCTTGCATAGGGGGTGAGAATATGCTCACACGTTTTTTGTTTCATCATTTACAGGTGGAGTATCCAGCATAGCACAGCAGTGATGTTGGCTTAAAAGCAACACAGTCAGATGACACAGTTACAGTGCCACTCTTATAGAAGGGAACTCCCACATGTACAGGTACAGAGGCTACTGTGGAGGTCACAACCTCAATGCAATCTTACATGCCATGTATCAGTAAATGTCCGACAGAGGCAACTCCTGCACCCTAACAGATGTAACAACTGATATGTGCACTACTTCTAAATGATGAAGTTCCAATTTTAGGAAACAAAAGAGCTTAACATTTATAAATAAACTTTGGTTTACAGTTTGTTTTATTGACTGTTTTTTCATCTACTTGGACTACAACAGGTGTGTGCAGTTTTGGTTTGTTCATCATCGTTTGGTATCTGGTTCATTTACTACTTCTAAACAGAGGCATAATTGGCTTGACTAGCAACATGTGCTGCTCCCACAAACTTGCTCCCCTCCCCCTCAGCTCTTAAACTTCACCCACTCAGCTCTTAAATTGAAGAGAAACTCCTTTACAAGTCCCCTCCTTCTTACCCAGATCTTCAGTGGAATAGAAAGAAAAAAGGGGAGGGGGGCAAGATCTGGTGGCTGGTGTTCCTGAAATGCAGGAGCCAACTAGGTTCTGTTTTTTTGTCCCCCCCCACCCCATATCAGATGAAGAGAAATTAAAAAAAAAAATTGCCATCAATTTTTATGAGGATTCAGAAATCCAGGAATTGCTCAGGTCCTATGTGTGCCTCCTACCCTTTATCCCATTTCAGTTAAAAAAAAAAGAAACAACTCTTTTTTTATTTTCCATAGAATGGACCAAGCAGTTCATAACACACATGGAGTGCTACAAAGTTCAGGTAGTAATTAAAAAAAAAAAAAAAAGAAAAAGCTTTTTTTGTTTAACTGCAGCAAACTGCTTGTTACATTTGCAGCAGCACTACACTGCTCAGGTTTGACTACAAGTGCACTACCAGCTTCTAAAGGCTGGTATGCATTTGAAGAAACATAAGGATGGATTGGGTGGCCAAATGTACCCCATAACACTTTGCACTTGAGGCCGTTGCCCCCTTTGCCCACCCTAGCTATGCTACTACCTCTAAAGTGAGTATACCCACCATAGGTGACAGATACAGTGAAGTATGACTTGACCTAAATTCCCATACTGTACCTGAAATGAGTGCTGCACTCAGAACTGACTAACAGACAGTTATCCAGTTGTAAACAGCTGCTCTACACACACACATGCACACACACACACACACACACACACACACACACACACACACACACACACACACACACACACATACCACTATGCAAATGACAAGTGTTTTCAGTGATATGCATGAGGACATGTAAACTTACTCTGGACATATGGCATCACTACAATGAGACAATAGTACTGATGTGGTCACTGAGGGTGAATGTAGGCACCATAGGTGCATCTGACATATTATGACTGGCATCCACTCTGCCTCCACTGGCAGTGGAGTCAATAACCATGAGCGCAACTGGAAACAACATGGATATGCACATGGTTTTCCACATCAGAGGACATATAGTGGTAGCCCATCCTATACCTGGAGGATGTGAGCCATGATATACAACCCTCTCTCAGAATGCACATACAATACATTCACTTTCCATTACCCTAATGCACATTGTAGATTTGCAGTCAGCTGTCACTGTCTCATTCCTATACATATCTGTGCAAGTGATGATGACTGCACCTTGCCCACCCATTTTCTTGTGTGGGTTTATTGGCATCTGCTGGATAGAGTGGTCGGACTGGATAATGACCTGCACATCCTGAATGATACAGCATACATCGTATTATTCTGTTTTTTTTTCTAGGTCAAGGCTCGTAGTTGTGGACCAAATTCCTGCACTTTGCCAGTGCTGTAGTGCATTATACTCATCACCACATTGGGTGTGGCAGTGGTACTCATTTGTTATTTCTTGTATCTCCTCCCTGCCCTGATACTTCTGCTGCTGCTGCATCAGTTACAGCCTACCTAAGCATGGTGATTTCTGGCCTGTACTGTTTCTTTTTGCGGGACAATTATTTGTAGTATGGTACATCCAACACATATTTTCTTCATAAGTCTTAAATAATGTTATAATTACCCAGTAAAGGTGTCTTAACATTGTGCTCTAAGCTTCAGATAGCCAAATACTCTCTCCATAATACTCCTTTTTCCAGCATTGATTGTGTTGTATATTTTTACCACAGCTTGTCAGTTGCAAAAAGGGGGAACAATCCATAACTCAAAGGCATATCTAGTAACAACTCCAATACATGGAAGACAGAATAAGTGCAATCTACATGAGTGAATTACCCATTCTGTCTAGTATGTGCAGGCACCTACCAGACAGGTGACCCAGTGAGGAGGCAGCACAAATGAACCAGTGGTACACATGTCATTTGTAATACTTGAGTGGCACATGGACATATTGTAAATTATACCCTGGATATTACAGGCCACCTCAAATTTCAGGATATGATAGCTTTTTCTTTTTCTGTATCTTTGTATTTCTGAACAAGGTGAGGCATTAGTAGCAATTTATGGTAGACAAGAAGAGAATCATGCAGTCTTAGTGTTCTCTTCTCTGTTGTCCTTGATAATCAGATATGCTCATCCACATGTTGTAGCATGATACCAAGGAATGTCCCCCACTGGAATCTAGAAGGTGCCTACAGCTAGAGTGTTCAAAAATATACCTGCTTTTGTGTCCTCATGAATGGGAATACCCCACCTACCCTATATTGTACTCACAGGTGACACGGTTCAGTAACATCCAGTAGCATGAGATTATCTGCTGCTGTGTCAAGTGTTGATATGCTTGTATCATCTTTGCTGGCATGGGTAGCTGTGGAACATGACATTACAAGCACAAGATCTGACACTGATTATCAACAGATCATTTTCAACTACTACTTTCATGTAATCTGTAAAGAATGGCCTTCAATCTGGGTGAGGACAAGAATGCAGTTTTTTTATGTTATATATCTCAAAATGTCTCTATGATGTTACTCTCATCCATATGGATCACTTGCTAAAGATACCTGATTTAAATATCATTATGCAGTCTGTTACATGCGATGCAGAATGTACAGATTTTGTGCTTTGCACTTTCACACATCTGGTGTCTTTGGCTTGCTCACCCATATGTTATTTTGCACTTCACATTTCAGTCAGTTGATAAGTTGTAGCCCAGAAAATGTCAGATTCATATGGATGTGCATGCATACATACAAACACGCACATACCCACAGACAGGCTTACACACACACACACACACACACACACACACACACACACACACACACACACACACACACACACACACAAACACACACACACACACACACACACACACACACACACACACACACACACACACACACACACACACACATACATACAAACACACACATACCCACAGACAGGCTTACACACACACACACACACACACACACACACAAACACACACACATGCATACAAACACACATGTACGTTAAGGGGTAGACCAAGAAATGGAGAAGCATATGAGGAGAACATGCCCATGTTTTTGCCCTCATGATAACATCATAGACAAATAGATCACAAGAAGTAGGCAAAAGTAAACAAGGGTATCCAGCCAAGAAATGGATGGACTGTGTGAGGACAGACCTGTGATAATCAGGCATGACTGTCAAACAAGGCAGAAGAGTGGCACTGAATTGAGAGAGATAGCAGCACTTGCCATGGCACCCCAATCCCATATAAAAATGAGTAAAAGAGGTTGATGATGATGGTAATGTGGCCAGTGTTTTATTCTGTTTAAATAGCTCAGGCTAAAAATGACTGCAGTATCTGTTATACATGAAGAGTTTGTTATAATTCTTGAACTAGCCTTTAGAGTGCAGTTAGCAGTTAATGCATAGGATAAAGGCTTTGAGCTGGTAATGAACTACTTCTGGTTTTTCTACTCTCAGACTCCATGTGTCTATTGTGTGACTCTGAGCAAGTCACATAAGCACTCAGTACTCCTTTTTCACCACTGAAAAGTGAAACTTGTGTCCAGTATGCTTAACCAGTTAACAAATAAATTAATTAAAATGCAATGATGGTCCTCTCATGCCGAATATGAGGAAAAGGAACCATCAATAAGGCTCCCCTTTCTTAAGTCTACAGATGTCCAGATGCAGACTACAGAAAAAAACTGAGTTTTGTAAGCTGATGTGTGAAAAGATCTAGCCTTTGACATCCATCAGGGAACAGGAATACACTGTGCTGGGGTACATGGGCAACATCAGTTTGACAGTCTGACATGGTGGAGACCAGCAATCTGCAAGACTATCAGATGGAGGTCATAACCAAGTTGCCACCTAGCTTCAGTACATCTTGTAGTGCTGTGCTTTTTCCATCACTATTTTTATCCATAATTTTTGCCATCTATCAGACTTCCCATAATCAAATGGGCCATCAGTTTCCCTTAGAAAAAGAGCCAGTTGTGGTAAACTACTAGTCAGATGGAATTTCAGCATACTGCTAAAAGTCCCAACCCATAGACAGCTAATGTGTGTTCATTTGCACAAGTGTGCACCCTACTGCCCTCCCCAACCTCGACAACATCATGCATGCTCACATACATGTGACCTGGAAAGATACTACATATCAAAACTTGGCAGAGAATAGGACATGCATACAAAGAACAGGAGACTGGAATGCAAAACCAAAAGCACTTGGACTGAAAGTGTGTACAGAAAAGGGAGGTTTATTATCATGATAATATGACCAGTCTATAGGATATAATGTCACAGCAGAATGGACTGCTCCCTCTTAGGGCAGCTGAAGTGACTGCTTACCCTCAAACTCCCTGGTCACCTCCTCCATCTCTAGGCCTTCTACCTGAATGAGGGTCACCTGGTTCAAAGACAGTCAGTGCTTTATTCTTCTATGCTACGGAGCTAACCATTAGATTATGTTTTCATCCAATATTCTCACTCTCTCTGAGTGCAATCACTTTGGATATGTAGGGTAAATGTCTATATTTGGCATGTCTAAAACTTAATGCATTAATAGATATGTAGTTGCACTGATTCTCTATACATTCTTTCAGTATTTTGTTCTTTATCTCTGTTTGCAATATTAACTATGATACATAGATATAAAACTGCTACAACAGTTCCTATATGCTCTTATTTATCGACTTGTCTGTGCTGATCTGGTTACTGACACTTGCATTAGCCATGTTGGTTTCCTGTATTTTCATTTACATTCCTTACACTGAATAGAAAGAACTGCTGCTGATGTTATTATGTATGACTACATTAACACATCTTTGGCTGAGGACCCAATTTTGATTCAGCAGGACAATGAACCTTTATAGCCATAGACCACTGCTACTTCAAATAATGTCCAAGGTATAAGACTGTAGTCTTTGAGTATATCATGTGGCCATATAGCTAGCTAGGCGATAATAAGCTTACAGTAAAGTGGCATCATCTGTTTTGATTGTTATGGCTGAATATGCTGGGGGGATACATAGTGTTATCTTTGTGTATACTGGATACATACCTTTATGTTTTTGCAATACCTACATTTTAATTTTGTATGCCATGCATCCATGTTCCTTTTTTTAGAGTTCTGCACATGGATGGACTCATACAATGTTTTATTTTTAGGTGCAGAAGAACTATTCATAACCAAAATATCATCTCAGCTGCATCATTTGGCAAATCCAATTGGTGTGTGGGCCCTCCCACTGGTCACTGTGTGTCTCATTTTTGATATTTTTCTATTTATTGAAATGTTTTTCTTTTGTCTTACAGATGTTTCACCGAAGTCTGGATGTGTCAGGTGAAGGATGGTGTGACATCCTGGCAGAAGAAACTCATCAGATTGTGAACCAGCCTGGAAAGCATGGAGGAGAAGCCATTCCACAGAAGAGAGTTATCTTGAGGGCCCCTGTGACCTTGTTAGGTATATTTAATGCTGTCTTAAGATGCATGCAGTAGTGAAGGATATACCAAACACTTTTCAATTTTAACATGTGGCCAAATATATATATATATATATATATATATATATATATATATATATATATATATGGATCTACTTTTCTTTTTCGAAACTGCATTATTTCGAAAAAGAAAATTAGAGGACCACTTATGCGAAAGTGCACTTAAATGAAAGTGTACTTTTGCGAATATCGGTTCAATGAACCGATAAAAAACACAAACAGGAAACACAAAAAAACAGTGTTTTGTATGGGCGCAAGACCCCCTGCACACCTCCACACCCCGAACCAATGTATAACATGACAAGGATAATGGAAGAATTTAAGCTAGACTCCCCTCAAAACATCTGCGAGTAAAGTGTGCTGCTTCTTAACATCTTATGCTTATGTGACTAAAAGCATAAGACATATGCCTCCACATGCTGCCTGCTTATAGCCATGAGCTGGCTGTATACCTTATGGGTTTTGGGGGGATACATATGTTTATAAGCTTCACTAGGTGGCACCCACCCATACACCTGAATTCTACATGTGTAGCATCATACATGCATTATCTCAGCTTATTCCAATTAAGACATCAGCAATGTAAATGGTGCTGTGGACAAATTTCATTTAGTAGTGTGTGGCACTTTTCATTATGTACAAATGTATTATATTGAACAGGGGAAACAGGTGTTGACTTTGTGGGAACATGGGAAAAATTCTTGGCTAGGCTTATACGGGCCTCCAGGCCAATAGCCAAGTATCATCCTACGAATCTATGAACCTACGCATGTACACCACAAGTTACTAACATCTCATTCTTGTGTGCCTTTTCCATTCCCTTGTTTGTTGTATCATTTAATAAACAGCATAAAGTTGTGACATTATGCAAGTCACATAACACATGAGCATTTTTACAATATTCATGGACACAAATGACAGAAGTACAAAAGTTTTACTTTTAATATTATTTCTCCATGCCGTACACAGCATTGATCTGGAAGTACCATACAAGAAGAAAAGATGGAACATGCAATAAAGACCTTGTATAAAAACTATACCACATGAATAATAATGTCTATAAACTTTCTGATTTATGTCAATACTATCCATGTATACAAATTTGTAACAAAGCAGCTGATCAGGATATGATATGGATTAAAGTATGTCCTCACAGGGTTAAAACAGCTATCGAATTAAAAAGGAGGTTTTATCCTTACCACACAAATTTAGCACAAGGAATAGAAGTATAACTATAAAAGATTTCCAAATATTTCAATGGAAAAAATGAAGCAATAGAAATTTTCAAAGCAAAGCAGAACATCTTTGTTGAAATGGCAAAGACGTAACATTCATCAGTTTCTAAGAAGTTATTTTAGGAATGTAAAAGTGAAATATGGATGTTAAGATTTTATAAAAAAAAAATGTGCAGAGCCATGTGAGTTTGTGATTAAAAAAAATCAGGCTAATTTTCACCTAGATTCAAAAGGCACATATTCTTCTCTCATCATATGATTATATTAAGGCTGTGGAAATAAGATGAAAGATGCCTGAGGTGCACTGAAGATGAAAAATGTTACACAGCTGTGAGCTAAATTGCAAGAAGTGTCAGTAGACATGTTTCTGTGACACCGGCATTTATTTCAATAAACCCACAGCACGTTAGTGAAAATCAACAAACCACAATCATTTATAATATTTTGTTGATACTTTTACCTTTTCTATGACTTCTGTAATACACGAGGGAAATTACAGAGCTAACCAACCTTGCCATGACTTCAGTCATGCTTAGTTCTTAAATTATATATGGTTATGTACAAACTTTGAATATTTTTTCTTTTAAACAAACACTGTAATGTTCTGAATGTAATAAGATTTGCATGAACATAAAGAAAATGTGTCTATTTAAACTAAATGTCTATAATCCTACAACAAACAAATATATGGTTCAAACTTCCACGTATAATGGTTCCCCAGTGCTGACTGTCATTGTACAAGAGTGTGGTTTTAGGCAATGGAACAAATATGTATATAATTTTCATATCTGCTCATTAGAGGAATTACTGTCATAGTAGATGCTGTTGTTTTTCAGCTTATAGTAACAACATAACGTTTCTGCTTATTAAAGGCAACTAGAAAAGTTGAAAGTGGAATCTCTATCAATGTTTGGGTATTTGCATGCTGTGGATACTTCTTTGAAAACCAGAACCAGCTTATGTTATTGAAAGAAAACACTGCTAATGTAACAGCTGCCCCAACATATCAGCCCTAACTAATAACTGATCTCAATGTGGCACCACTGAAGAATATGGGCAAGGATATGTGAAATCATTTAAATAAAATGAATGAGACAATCTAGAAAATGTTACAGCCATTTCTTCAATTGTAAGTGTACTGTAAACTGGAAATGACGGAGCAATGTTGGAATTTAAATATACTGTGAACATGTATGTTAATCTGAATGGATAGTAACCCATAACAACAGTGACAATATCTGAAAAGAATATCATTGTTAAGACCAGACAGATAAATAACACATTATATAAACCTGCTAGGTATACGAGTCCTATTTTACAATTTGTTGAATTTACTCTCACACCTAAAAGGAAATCATTATCTTTTCTACAAATTCCCTAAATTACCCACAGCTTTGCAGGTGATTCTTGAGTTAATCTTTGCATGGACCCCTTGATGAACAGTTTATTATTTATATTTTCTAGTATCTACAAAATGACATTTCTGCATACATTTAAAATTAGTCTGTTAATGAAATTGCAGGTATCAAAATCTATTGCTTCTGTATGTAAGTATGAACTGATAGTAAGTACCTGGATGTGTCTTGAATTATACCAGTGTCCTGAACATTCACAATTCCCTGTTCACATACCGTTGTTCTTCGGGATAAGCTATTCCCCCAAACACACAAAAAAAAAGGAAAGACAGAAAATCAAATTATAGACAAAAAAGAGGGAGGTCATACAGCTGCAGTGTCAGTGCATTTTGAAAAGTACAAAAATGTCTCTTTATGGTAACACACAACTCTAAAGTCAGAGGAATGCAATTCTGATCCCTGAGTCCGATCGAGTAAAACAGGAATGCTGACACCAAAACAGGACATTCAAAAACTTGCTGTTGAATAATTAATTCATTTCTGAAGGGTGAGGGGGGAGCTTTTCTCCTCTACACTACCTGACATAAGAATATAAAAAGCTCACACTTCTGTTAACTGTATGTATTAACTCCAATGTCACTGTAATTTGGAGTAAGGCTAATAGTCTGAAATACTGTAACTTTGAAGTTATTAAATATTCTGCTAAATTCTCTTATATTAATCAAGAGCACAGGTGTGGTGTTTAAGAATATAGCAGGTACCACACACAGGGTTTGGCTAGGTCTGTGATATCCTCTAACATTCCCAGATATATGCTCTTAACTCTAGGGAGGATCATCTAATCTAATCCAACTATATATAACAGTTGGGCATGTCACTGAGCACTTGCTTCATTTCAATAAGGTAATGGCAACCCATTCCTGACAACGCTGCATTGTATTCAGATGCAACACAATTAATTTTACTACATTTTATACTATTTCAAATATATGAAGTATTGCCAAAACTACTATAATTTTAACACACCTTACTGAGTTTTGTTTAAAATATGGTATTGAAACTTGTGTCTATTAGATACATGTTGAGATACATGTAAAATGAATTACAAAAATAACAAGCCTTTATAAAAGTGCAACACTTAGAAATATGTGAAATATTTTTCCAACACTTATTAAAACATAAAATGAAAACATTAAAAATAAACACGAACTGAATTCATAAAAATGTGTTGTAAAAATGTCCATCTTATAATGCTTCAGGATGCCTTTTATTGTGCAATATCAGGGTCTATATTGAATGAACAAATGCTTAAAAGGTCAAATGCAGTATTATCGACACCTTTTCTGCAAACATTCAGCTTAGCGAAAGCTCATAATGTCTAAATCCGGAGTTTCAAAAAGTTATAGTTGGCCAAGTCTCAGGAAACTCCTGGCTGATGTTTTGGTGTTCACGCTGTGAATAGCTGTATGACAGCTTTGTAAATATAAATAATTCCTTAAGTACTGTGTTCTTTAAACAGTACAAATGAATAACATACTGAAATTGTAAATTTTTCTTAAACTCAGATATTTAAAAGAAGTAAATGTGCAAATCGTAGTGTTGTATTACCTGTCATTGTTATATAAAACACAGCCAGTTACTACAGAAGTTGTGATGCACATGCACTATTCAAGTTGGCCATTATCAGGAATTGCTCTTTTTCCCAACGTCGAGCAATCTTGGAGTTGCTATATTTAGTTTGGGGGGTGTGGGTGGCAAAGACCCCCACTTGATTAAGGTATTGAATTTGTGTTTGTTTGTGTATGGCTCTGTGATATATGACACTAGGGGAACGGTGTTGGCCATACAATATTTTTCAAATACATGATGTTCGAGTATATGCGTGTTTGTGTAAATGAATGTTCGCTTAAAAGGTGTCGATAATGCCATATTCGACCTTTTAAGAATTTGTTCATTCAATATAGACCCATAATATCATGCTGACTAAGCAGAAGCACTAGGCTTTGCCTTATATTTCTTCCCATGCCAGGTATGACATTATTACCAAATAATATTCCTTCTCACACCTTAGTGTTTTAGCAGGCAAAAAAGGCACAAAAACATTAAATGTCAAGTTCAGAATAACATATAAAAGCCAAGCTTAGCTTTTATGCAAAAATGTGTCAAGTGAAACTGATACACTCAATCCTATTCTTGATACAGAGAGACAACAATACTTGCATTAAAAAAAAACAATCTCATGCAACATTTCAAACCATCAATGACAGACAGCAATGCAAAATGTACAGCAATAATGACAAGCAGGGCACAGTGATATAAATATATTCTGACCTTGGGTGTAAATGGTTCTAACATCCCTTCACTGCAAACATGATGAACAGAGAAGAGTATATTTCTTTTCTCCCTTCTTTTTACATCATTGTCATCCAGACATTAATTTATCTCCTTGTCTACCAGCCATTAATTTGCCTCCATGCCTGTCAGACATTGTCTCCCATAAATGCATCTTGAGACAACTTCTTGCCATGTACTTGGCATACACAGTACAAGGAAGACAGATAAAGAGACAGATAAATGGAGCAGCACAGTCAACCTATTAACAATGGAGGCATTATATACCCTCATCAGCAATACAGCAATAAAGATATTTCTTTTTTTTTTTTTTTTTACTCTGTAAAGGCTACGGCCGAGGCGCTAAGAGAAGTGTGTTCTGTGATTAAAAGAGTTTGGAAAGTAGAGCTGTTATTCACTGGTCATTCTGTTTTGGTCGTTATAGTATTTTGCAGTTCTACTAGGAGTGGTTACAATAATATTTCTTTTTGGTTCTAACTCCATGGCTGGAGGATGAGGGGAGTAGTCTTGTCACTGAAGTGGGTGCTACATCCATCTATTGTTTGTGCTTCCTTGCTTCCACCTACAAATTATGAGGGCTACTGTCACAAGCTTAGGACTGCCAGATCCATGTTCTCAGTTCTGAATATTTCAGTGCTTTATAAGATTCTGCTTACATTGTCATGACCAGCCAATTAGAACAATCAATCCCTCCAACAGGATGGATGGATGACTTCCAGCCCTTCTCAACCCCTGCTCCCACCAGCTCTTCACTGTCCTTAGCTGCTAGTCAGACTGGTCTTGTCTTGGTCATAGCCAGGGCACTGTCACTCTGCACCTCAAAGAATAAAATGAGCTGCCTTCTTACCTCCTCCGTCTTCTCAGTAGTCCACAGCTTGTAAGAAGAGTTGGCCTGAAAATACCAGTTATGCTTAAGTAAAATTCATGCGGATAAATGCCTAGCAGGTAATCATCTTTTATGAAAAAAATATATTATTAAGACATTGTTAGACATTTGGCTTAAAACACACATGCACAACACTACCATCACCACTAAACATGAAGTTGTGTGAGTATGTATGCATATGTTTGAGTAGAGTATATCTATGCATGTCTGTCTCTCTCCCTCTCTTTCTCTCTCTCTGCATATATATATATATATATATATATATATATATATATATATATATAGCTAGATAGATATCAAGACAGAGTTTAGCAAGTTTCAATAGCACATGCGACAGATCAACTAATGATATTTTAGTTTAAACTGGCTCTTCATTTTAATGTATGAAGTATTTAATACATTAAACCTCTCTTTTTAAATAGTATAATGCTTAAATGCGTAACTTTATTGAAAATACCACTGGTGAGTTGTTAAAACCCAGGACAGGGCCAATTAATGAGAATGTGCATAGGTACAGGAAGCAGGTATTTAATGTGACTCTAAGACATTTCTTGAGATTCCAACTCTGTATGATGTAGAAACATCAAAATACCAATGAATAAGGAGAAAAAGTGTACTATCTGGAAAACTGCTTCTTCTTAGTTTATATTTTATGTCATAATGGCTGAGAAAAATGCGAGAGTAGAAATTCTATTTTTACATGTCATGCAAAATCTATCTCATATGTGTACCTGTGAGGCAAATTCAGTATAATCATATGTTTGAGAAGATGAAGTGTGATCACGAATACCAGGGGAATGAAGTTAAATGCACTGATGTCCAGCTGAGAGACAGAGGTCAGATGTGCTTGAGTGGAAGTATTCTGATGCAAGCTGCTCATGCAAATGTCATCAGTTTGAATCAGTTATTACAGCAATAACCAATGAGTGGGTGTGGGTAATGCCGAATTTACCAACTGTTGCCGTGGTTTGGTCAGAAGGGTGATGCATGAGTAACCAAACAAATCCAACCGTGAGTAAATTCCGCATTACCCCAACCACCCGTGGGTTATTGCTATTATACAATGACATTATTTAAGAAAAAAGATACTTCCTTACTTTTCTTAAATAATGTCTTTGTATAATGGCTCCGTGCTACTCTTCTACTTTTTCCCAGTATCACAGGGATTTCTTGATGTACTGCACATGTGTATGGGTGAACTTACATTCCCACGCCTAGCAGATCATCAGTGCTTTGGAAAGGAAGCAATGGAAAAAGGAAGACCTTCTTTGTTTTTGTTTTTTTAATGCAAAAAAAAAAAATTGAAATCCTGAGAGTTCAGATGTATGAGAGAGACAGGGCAGAGAAAATAAAAGCGTAATCATGTACCTAATATTCCGTGTATTTTCTCTGTCCCATTTTTCATACCTGTTCAGATTTCAAAGTTTATTTATTGTATTTTTTATTAAGAAAACTGGAAACCTCTGTAGCATATATTAATAGAAAAATGTCTGGGTGATCAGACTTTTTTTCTATAGTTATATGCTCGATTTTACAATCAGCACTCAGGTTGGCTGACCAATCAGCATGCATGATTTTGAATGATAATGGCAAGTCATTGTACAATACTTCATACTGAACGCCTGTAGATGTTCTGTGTGCATACTTAGTTTTGTAATCACTGTGCAGATGGTGATCAATTTTTGAAATTCTTTATGAATGCAAACAACTATCAATGAATAGCTAGAATATTCCAAAGATGAATGAGACTCCTTGGGCCAGTCAGTTCCTGTGAGTGATACTAAGAACTAGTGTACAAGTCAGTTTTGAAAAGGTAAAAAAAGATACACCCATCTTATTAAGCATATAATACTTCATTGCCTGCATAGTACTAATATTGATTTAAATAGAAATCACTGTGGCACTTCTTGAAATATTCAGAAAAAAGGCAACATTAATATATTTTAAAGGAGGTATGGTGACATAGCTCTCATTAAAACTCTTGTGTTACCTAAATCTTACATAAATAACTTCATGAATATAATGAATCTCACACTGATTTGTCAACTTTAAGCAGAGATCAATATACAATATTAATCTTTGCTTAAGGTTGACAGACCAATGCCAGTGTAGTCATGTTGAAGCAACTTTGGTAAAGTCACTGTTGCTCGTCCCTCTCTAACATAGATGACAAGCAAGTGGGGTAGTTTGTCTAGATGCTTTAATACATATAAATACATCAGGATGGCTAGCAGCATCATAGAATATAAAAGAACTGACTAACAGACAGACCTTACATACATACATACTTACATCTCAACAGCTTACTACAAAATGGCAGTCAGGCTCGTACATGCTCAGTATTTATCCACTTGTGGAAGCCCTTGGATAGCTTCTTAAAGATACATGCACACACATTGCTCTGCATTCTCCCTCTTAAAAAGATTGCCCTTAGTAAAAACAACATTAGAGTTAGACATGCTTTCCATGACATTAGAAACAAACACAGTGTTCATGTCCAAGTTGCCGTGTATCTGTTGCATGGCCTGGAGATATGACCAGCTCTTGTAACACAACAATCTGAACTGAATTTAGCAACAGGGACAGTCTTCTGTGAACAATTCTTATCAAGAACTTCTAGATTCATCAGAAGAATGGGAATATTCTCTGGAACTTCCTCTGGAATTGAAACACTGGACAACTCACTCTGAGATAAGGAGTCTCTCACAGGCTATGTGCTGTGGTACAGGCTCAGACACTGGTATCAGATGTTTCCATTTCCACATAAACACTGCTCCTTGTGATTCCACAGTGTACAATCTTGGCTCTGGGCAAATATTCTTCATGACACCAGTCCGATCATAACCTTTGGACGTTTGCATCCTTACCACTTCTTCTTCTCATAATGGATGGAACGGTTTCCTGGTCTTATCATAGCAGGACTTCTGGGTTAAACATTTCTTCAACAGACTGACTTTCACTGAGCTGTTGTTCTTGACACATGGAACCAGCAATTGACTACTGATTGGTAATGTGGTTCTGGTTTGTCTCGACAGAAGTCTCTGAGCAGGTGAATTAAGATGATTATCATGAGGAATAGTTCTGAGATGTAAGAGATTCAAGAAAACATCACTATTGCCTCATTTTGACTTCTCTAGTAAATGTTTTGCACTTTGAACTGCACGTTCTGCCAAACCATTTGACTGTGGATACTCTGGGCTACTCGTGACATGAGTAGAATCCCATTCTTTAGTAACTCTTTTAAACTGTTGGCTTGCAAACTGCATGTCATTGTCAGAAATAACTTTGTGTGGACTACCATGGACTGTAAAATGATGCTTCATCTTAGTAATTACAGTACTGGATGCTGGGTTAGGAAGTAGGTCAATCTTGAACTAATTGGAGCAAGAGTCTACCAACACCACATAATGTTGACCATTCCACTGGAAAATGTCAGTGGCTACTGTTGACCAAGGTAGTTCAGGAATCTGATTTAACTGAAGTGGTTCTTTCTGTTGATCTGGCTTTGTACTATTACACATGGAACAAGATAAAAGTGCTATCTCAATGTCTTGTGACATGGAAGGGCAAAATACTAGTCATCTCACCCTTCGTTTGGTAGAATAAATTCCTGGGTGACCATGATGCAAGATAGTAATGTACTCTTGTTGCAAGGACTTTGGAACAATTACTTCAGATCTTTCATAATGATAACATTGTCAGACAAAATCTCTTCTTTGTATGGAAAATAAAGTTGCACTTCTTGAGGTAAACAAGATTTCTTTGATGGCCATCCTTGATTGATAAAGTGGTGGATCTTTTTTAAAACAGGATCTGTCAAGATTTGTGGAAGTAAATTTTCTCACTTCCATAACTTCAAAATCAAGGTTCTCATTCTCATGCTGTTCTATGTTGTTTCAGGGTGATGTGGATAATGTATCAGCAATATAAAGAAGTCTGCCTTTCTTGCAGAGAAGACTGAAATTATACATTTCCAGTCTCAACATCATGCACTGCAATCCAGTTGGAGCTGTATGCATAGGCTTTCTTAAGATAGTGACTAGAGGGTGGTGGTCTGTTTCAATCTGGATAGGTCTATCATAAACAGAACCATGGAACTTTGAACATGCAAACACAATTGCCAAAAGCTCTTTCTTGATCTGGGCAAACTGCATTTCAGTTTGGGTAAGAGTTCTTGACGCAAAGGCAACATGTTGACTCTCTTGTAGAATGACTGCACCAAGACCAAATTTTGAAGTATCACATGAAAGCAGTGACAAGTGGAGTACCACAGGGTTCCGTCCTGGGACCACTCCTGTTTGATATCTACTTCTCTGAAGTACAGGCTGTCACAGAAGGCCTCTGGCTAATGAAGTTTGCAGATGACTGAAAACTAGGAGCCATAGTCAAGTCCCCAAATGATGTGGACATCCTACAGAAGGGCCTCACTGAGACAGATGCCTGGTGTCAGAGCCATGGACTCAAGCTCAATACCAAAAAGTGCAGTGTCATCCCCTTTGGTAAAACCTCTGTACACATGAGCTACCACATAGGCAGCAATCTACTTAACACCGAATGCGTGATGAGAGACCTTGGGACCCAGGTGGACAGTAGTCTCTCCTTTGATAGTCACATTGCCACAGTAGTCGGGAAGTCCTTCTATGTGGCACACCTCATCATAAAAGGGTTCTCATCCAGAAAAAAAGAGGTCATTGTTCCCCTCATCACTCATAAGACCCATTATAGGGTACAACGCCCCTTTTGGAATGTACCTCACAAGACATCTGCAGCAGCTGGAAAGGCCACAGAAGTACCTCACAAAGAGGATTACTGGCCTCAAACAAATGCCCTACACTGACCGCCTCAAAGAAACTTCATCTTTACTCCATAGCATATCACCTACTCTGAAGTGATCTCTGCCTAACATATAAAGCTAAGTCAAACCCAGAGCTGTTAGACATGCTACACCTAAAGAAATAAATCAATGTAACTGCACACTTGTAACCAACAAAGCCACACTCCGGTCAAAGGTATAAAACAGTAAGTGGTTCACGTAGCTTGAACAGCAATACAAACAGCAGGTCTGTTGGACTCAAAAATACCAGCTCAAGCCCCATAACTGCAAACGAAGTGGTAAAGCACACCAATCCACATCCGGTAAACCTCGCTCCAATCTGCATACACCAAACACCAAAAAATAGCGAAATCTTCTTTTTAGAACCTTCTTTATTGTAACAACTATAAAAACACCTAGAACATCTAACTCTTCCACCAGTTTAGCGCTTTCATCTGCATAACGCAGACTTCCTCAGAACTGGTGAATACACAGCAATTTCCTTATTTATTTAAATTTTGGCGCCATTTCTCTGGTTCCTTAAAGCAGTATGCAGAGTACTAAATGTTGAACATTATAAGTGTAGAATATACCCCTCCATTTTTTTAAAAAAACATTCATTACTCAGTAATAGTTGATAATATAAGGCAATATAACAAAATCCCTAATAATAACTCAATGTCTTGTCAAAAATATGATACAATTCATGTACTTTCACTCTTAATAAACCAATCCATGAATGCATAAATAACACTACATATTAAATACACATTATTATTATACAACAAAATTAAATAATAATCAATGAATATAATAAATATTATGAATTAATCAATAAATATTATTTAAAAATTGCTTAAAAATTCATAAAAAACTGTTTCATTTAAAAAACAACATTAAATGGTTTAAATGAGTGGCTGTACACTATAACTTAAGATAACTTAAAATGAGTTTGAATTATGCGTCCAGTACCAAAAATGGTTTAATGCTAATATATTCATTGATACCTGGACTCCTAGTTGAATCAGTGAGCATCTGCCATTTACTTTCCTTACAGGCTAATCTAGTTTTCCAGTCACCCTCATAAATATTTCCTAGTTCTTGATCTATAACACAAAATAAAAAGATATGATTATCCCCATTTTCCTTAATATGACGGTAAAGGGCATTTTTACTATCTTTCTTTTTAATTCTATAGTAATGTTCATAGATCCTTTTCTTAAGTTGTCTTTCTGTTTTGCCTATATAATAGGCCGAACAAGTCTGACAACAAGCTAGGTACACTATTTGTTTGCTAGAACAGTGTCCTCCTATACTTCTAATCGTAGTCCTATTTGCATCACCCAATCGCAGTGTAAACGTATTTACACTGGTTGCATCTACCACATTTCTTTGTTGCCTTCTTATCCTGTTGTTTTGCTATCTTCTTATATTTCGTTCCCTCTAACAACCTTTTTATGTTCGGACCTGTTTTATACACTATTCTGGGTGAAGTCCCAAGGACTTCTTTATGTGTATCCACTACAGTAATGATATCCCAATATTTCCTTATGATTTCCTTTATTACATTACTGTAGGGTGTGTAGGTGATAACACATACTCTACCAAATTTTTCCTGTATAATATTGGTAGTGTCTATAACTTCATGCCCTTTGCCTAATAACGATTGGTACATGCTTTGCCATTTACTACTCACATATTTAATCGTTTCCTTTATCATTTTGTTAGGATAACCTCTTTTTGTGAACAAATCACTAAGTAAATCCATTTCTTTATCCAAATTATCTTTGCAGGATGACATTCTAGCCCCCCTAATGCATTGTCCCTTTATAATATTCTTGAAAATATAAGGCGGATGCTCACTGCTGTAAAATAAATAATCATTTGAAAAAGTATTTTTCCGATATACCCTAGATGTAAATCCTTCATTTGTTAAACCAATATAAGTGTCCAGGTAAGCAATACCTTGGTTACTGGTTTCATAAGTAAATTTGAGAAAATTTGTGGTTCCATTTAAATATTCTATAAAATCCTTAACATTTTCTTCATGCCCATTCCACAGCAAGAAAATATCGTCCAAGAATCTAACATAAAATTTTATATAGGGGTAGTATACGCTGTTAACAATAAATTCATCTTCCCAGTCTGACATAACCATATTCGTGAAAATGGCATGATGCGCCCATAGCTACCTTTACACTGTCTAAAATATTCACCCTCAAATGTTAGAAAATTGTTATCCAAAACTAATTCCATCATACCCATTATTAGGTTGATTTTGTCCCAACTGAGATGAGAATATTTTCTTAGACTATTTCCAAACCTTTCAATACCTTCCTCCTTTGGTATACTTGAAAAGAGGTCACATACATCAATTGTAACTAATGTTAGGTTATCAGACCATAAATCTGCTGTTAGTCTCCTCAAAAAATCCCAAGAATCCTTTATAATAAATGGGATATGCTCATATATATGCTTAGTCCATCTGTCTATGGTCTTCCCTTTAAAAGTTTTTGATCTGGAACCGGAAATAATAGGTCTAAATGGTGGTCTCTCCACAGATTTGTGTACTTTGGGGATCCCCACTATATGTGCCATAACTGGGGTTTCTACCTTTATAAATTCATATATTTCTAGGGTGATTCTGTTATCTATTAAATATTCCTCTAGTATCAGATCTATTCTTCTAAAACCTATATTGATTTGATTAATAGATACTGTTTCATAGTTCCCCGTTTCATATAGAATTTTATATATCTCTGCTTTATAAGATAGACTAGAATAAATAACTACCCCTCCACCTTTGTCCGGTTTCATAATTCTAATGTCTTGATTATTAATAATATTATTTAAACATATTCTCTTCCTTCGTAATATTATCTCCTGTTTATTTCTTCCTTTTATTTGAATTTCTTTGTTGAGACTATATATACCTTTGCATACCATTTGCTCAAAGACATTGACTTGGCTGTTATTATTGGGCATATAAGTATTCCTCTTTAATTCATTACTTACATATTGTTCCTTACTATTGCTATCAAATTGTAATGCCAAATTAAGCCTTCTACTGAATAATTTAATCTCCTTGATGTGGTCCACTAAGTTGAATTTATTAGAAGGTATAAATTTCATTCCTTTACTTAGTAATGTGCAAAACTCCTTCTTAATAAACATGTCAGTGTAGTTAAATACCTGAAAACCATTGTATACCATAATAGTTGGTTTGTTCTCTTGTGTAATGACTGGTTCCCTTTTATCTTCCAGGGTTTCTTGTTCAATTTTCTCATTGCCAGTCTGAACTAATGGATGTTTTTTCAGTTCCACTTCACTGTCCTTAACATTGTCCATAGGTACAACTACTATTCTTAATGTATCCTGTTCCCCCAATAAAATGTCCCTCTGTGTTACCGAATAGTTTTCATTCTTACTTTTACTTTGTTCACCAAACCCACTACCATTAGCTTTATCCACATGTTCTGTTGTTTTTCTTAATATTTCCTGATCCCCTGATGAAACGGTTTCCTGAAACCGGGTTGAATCTGCCTCCTTGAAAATTTCCATCCCTATTAATGTCTTCCCATCCACTATTGCCACCATGTCTGTTCTTAACTATTAGTTTTCTATCCTGTGGCCATATGTATACTTTATTTATATAATTCCACATCCCGTCTATCTTTCTACATTTTCTCTCATATGCCTCCTTGGCTCTACTATCAGCCAAATGAAATTGTTTGTGATATAATTCACTCAGTATTTCAAAATCTTCATGTCGTAAAATTGATTCGTTAATATTTTCAACTTCTTCGACCAATACATTTAATTTATCTTCATTACATTCTATTAATGCTTTCATATACATATAACCCATTTCATCAAAAAGTTCATTAAATTTCATCATAATGTTTTCATTATATTCCATCCCCATGGGTAACTTAAAAATCTTAGACCCTTAGGAACAATTTGGAGTTTAGTGCACTGTGCTAAATAAGCATTGTCCACCTTAACATTTTGTATTTGAATTAACTTGTCCCCCAAACTGTATATAACATTTTTAATTCTGTACCTTCCTGTTGTGTCTATTTTGTTACCTTCAATCACATGCCTATCAAACACATATTCATTTCTCAGAAAATCATCTATGACAATATTGCTTGAACATGTATTTTTGAACGTATATTTTCAAAACATAGGTTTTGGAAGTAATACCATCACATTTTTGTTCTTAACATCATTACTATTATGTCCATTTATATCATACTTATTTTGATTATGATATTGTTTTGAAACAGTACCTTGCATTGTATTGGTCTGAGTGCCAGCCATAGCAGAGCATGACTTGTAGGTAGCAGGCTTCTTATGCCTTGTTCCCCCAGATTCAGTTTCCACTGACTGTGCAGAACACTGAAGTCAAAAGTAAAATCCTACGGGTGTGAGAACAATGTCACTATCCTTAACTCATATCTATAGCACAATTTTGTCCATTCGAATGTCATTTTCAGTATCAGCTATTTCCAATCGCCTCCTCATATTTGCCATTGTAGACTGAGCCCCAATGCAGGAAGAAGTAAGTTTTACTTTGGGCTTGGGGATATCCAATAATGAATTGACCATCTCCATCAACTTCTTGACGTCCTTTTGCAGGTCGGCTACCTCAGCCCTTAGAATGATCACCTCCTCGCTGTTCGACAGCCGACGATCCACTTCCGCTTCTGCCATGACCGAAAAGCAACAAATAAATCAATGTGACTGCACACTTGTAACCAACAAAGCCACACTCCGTCAAAGGTATAAAACAGTAAGTGGTTCACGAACAGCAATACAAACAGCAGGTCTGTTGGACTCAAAATACCAGCTCAAGCCCCGTAACTGCAAACAAAGTGGTAAAGCACACCAATCCACATCCGCGCCCAATCTGCATACACCAAACGCCAAAAATAGCGAAATCTTCTTTTTAGAACCTTCTTTATTGTAACAACTATAAAAACACCTAGAACATCTAACTCTTCCACCAGTTTAGCGCTTTCATCTGCATAACGCAGACTTCCTCAGAACTGGTGAATACACAGCAATTTCCTTATTTATTTAAATTTTGGCGCCATTTCTCTGGTTCCTTAAAGCAGTATGCAGAGTACTAAATGTTGAACATTATAAGTGTAGAATATACCCCTCCATTTTTTTAAAAAAACATTCATTACTCAGTAATAGTTGATAATATAAGGCAATGAAACAAAATCCCTAATAATAACTCAATGTCTTGTCAAAAATATGATACAATTCATGTACTTTCACTCTTAATAAACCAATCCATGAATGCAATACATATTAAATACACATTATTATTATACAACAAAATTAAATAATAATCAATGAATATAATAAATATTATGAATTAATCAATAAATATTATTTAAAAATTGCTTAAAAATTCATAAAAAACTGTTTCACTGTTTTGCACATTACTAAGTAAAGGAATGAAATTTATACCTTCTAATAAATTCAACTTAGTGGACCACATCAAGGAGATTAAATTATTCAGTAGAAGGCTTAATTTGGCATTACAATTTGATAGCAATAGTAAGGAACAATATGTAAGTAATGAATTAAAGAGGAAAAGTACTTATATGCCCAATAATAACAGCCAAGTCAATGTCTTTGAGCAAATGGTATGCAAAGAGGTATATAGTCTCAACAAAGAAATTCAAATAAAAGGAAGAAATAAACAGGGAGATAATATTATGAAGGAAGAGAGAATATGTTTAAATAATATTATTAATAATCAAGACATTAGAATTATGAAACCGGACAAAGGTGGAGGGGTAGTTATTTATTCTAGTCTATCTTATAAAGCAGAGATATATTATGCTATGAAACAGTATCTATTAATCAAATCAATATAGGTTTTAGAAGAATAGATCTGATACTAGAGGAATATTTAATAGATAACAGAATCACCCTAGAAATATAAGAATTTATAAAGGTAGAAACCCCAGTTATGGCACATATAGTGGGGATCCCAAAGTACACAAATCTGTGGAGAGACCACCATTTAGACCTATTATTTCGTTCCAGATCAAAACTTTTAACATAGGGAAGACCATAGACAGATGGACTAAGCATATATATGAGCATATCCCGCTTATTATAAAGGATTCTTGGGATTTTTTGGGAGACTAACAGCAGATTTATGGTCTGATAACCTAACATTAGTTACAATTGATGTATGTGACCTCTTTTCAAGTATACCAAAGGCGGAAGGTATTGAAAGGTTTGGAAATAGTCTAAGAAAATATTCTCATCTCAGTTGGGACAAAATCAACCTAATAATGGGTATGATGGAATTAGTTTTGGATAACAATTTTCTAACATTTGAGGGTGAATATTTTAGACAGTGTAAAGGGGGTGGTAATGATCATGCAGTGTGTTAAACCCATGTATATGGTTATGTCAGACTGGGAAGATGAATTTATTGTTAACAGCGTATACTACCCCTATATAAAATTTTATGTTAGATTCTTGGACAATATTTTCTTGCTGTGGAATGGGCATGAAGAAAATGTTAAGGATTTTATAGAATATTTAAATGGAACCACAAATTTTCTCAAATTTACTTATGAAACCAGTAACCAAGGTATTGCTTACCTGGACACTTATATTGGTTTAACAAATGAAGGATTTACATCTAGGGTATATCGGAAAAATACTTTTTCAAATGATTATTTATTTTACAGCAGTGAGCATCCTATTTTCAAGAATATTATAAAGGGACAATGCATTAGGGGGCTAGAATGTCATCCTGCAAAGATAATTTGGATAAAGAAATGGATTTACTTAGTGATTTGTTCACAAAAAGAGGTTATCCTAACAAAATGATAAAGGAAACGATTAAATATGTGAGTAGTAAATGGCAAAGCATGTACCAATCGTTATAAGGCAAAGGGCATGAAGTTATAGACACTACCAATATTATACAGGAAAAATTTGGTAGAGTATGTGTTATCACCTACACACCCTACAGTAATGTAATAAAGGAAATCATAAGGAAATATTGGGATATAATTACTGTAGTGGATACACATAAAGAAGTCCTTGGGACTTCACCCAGAATAGTGTATAAAACAGGTCCAACATAAAAGGTTGAATATAAGAAGATAGCAAAACAACAGGATAAGAAGGCAACAAAGAAATGTAGATGCAACCAGTGTAAATACTACACTGGGTGATGCAAATAGGACTACGATTAGAAGTATAGGAGGACACTGTTCTAGCAAACAAATAGTGTACCTAGCTTGTTGTCAGACTTGTTCGGCCTATTATATAGGCAAAACAGAAAGACAACTTAAGAAAAGGATCTATGAACATTACTATAGAATTAAAAAGAAAGATAGTAAAAATGCCCTTTATTAAGGAAAATGGGGATAATCATATCTTTTTATTTTGTGTTATAGATCAAGAACTAGGAAATATTTATGAGGGTGACTGGAAAACTAGATTAGCCTGTAAG
The DNA here is from genome assembly GCF_019279795.1 of Protopterus annectens. NCBI lineage: Eukaryota > Metazoa > Chordata > Ceratodontiformes > Protopteridae > Protopterus > Protopterus annectens. Next base: position 456,755,401 of record NC_056751.1, read on the forward strand.
GAAAGTAAATGGCAGATGCTCACGGATTCAACTAGGAGTCCAGGTATCAATGAATATATTAGCATTAAACCATTTTGGTACTGGACGATAATTCAAACTCATTTTAAGTTATCTTAAGTTATAGTGTACAGCCACTCATTTAAACCATTTAATGTTGTTTTTAAATGAAACAGAATTTTAAATAATATTTATTGATTAATTCATAATATTTATTATATTCATTGATTATTATTTAATTTTAATGTGTATTTAATATGTATTGTTATTTATGCATTCATGGATTGGTTTATTAAGAGTGAAAGTACATGAATTGTATCATATTTTGACAAGACATTGAGTTATTATTATTATATTATCAACTATTACTGAGTAATGAATGTTTTTTAAAAATGGAGGGTATATTCTACACTTATAATGTTCAACATTTAGTACTCTGCATACTGCTTTAAGGAACCAGAGAAATGAAATTTAAATAAATAAGGAAATTGCTGTGTATTCACCAGTTCTGAGGAAGTATGCAGATGAAAGCTAAACTGGTGGAAGAGTTAGATGTTCTAGGTGTTTTATAGTTGTTACAATAAAGAAGGTTCTAAAAGAAGATTTGGTTTACCGGATGTGGATTGGTGTTTTTACCACGGGCTTGAGCTGGTATTTTTGAGTCCAACAGACCTGCTGTTTGTATTGCTGTTCAAGCTACGTGAACCACTTACTGTTTTACACCTAAAGAAATCCCAATCCCTCTGAGCTACACACTCTAGGGACCTAAACCTTGTCACCACAATAAACAGGACATGCTGGAGAGATAGATTCCTGTCCCAGAGACTTCCTATACTCTGGAACAAGCTACCCATCTATGTCAAGCAAAGTTCTTCATTAGCACTCTTCAGGAAAAATCTTGATGAGGGGATGGGAAATAGGAAATACACCCTGGGGATCACTTCTGTGTCTATGCTAGACAGTAGCACAGGAAAATAACTTTCTTGGGTGGCGTACGCTATGGAACCTTGCTGGCTAGGCTTACGTAGGCCCTTGGGCCGATAGCCTAGTACTTACCTATGAACTGGCTTGTGAACATCGTAGTATCTAAGAGTTGGTGGACTAGCAATTCTCTGTTTCAGGACATCAAATGCTATTTGGCACTGTTCTAACCAAGACTAGGGTACATCTTTACATGTCAGCTCTGAGTGGTGCTGATATTTGACTCAGGTCTGGAATGAACTTGCCTAGATAATTCACCATGCCAAGAAAACATTGCAGGGCTTGAACATTGTCTGGAGCTGGCATCTCAAGAATGGCTGCTTGCCGTGAAGGGTCTGGTCATAGGCCTGAACTAGTAAATAAATGACCAACATAAGTAACCTCTTGTAGCCTGAATTGGCATTTCTGTGGACTGAGCTTAACATTCACTTGATGTGCTCTTTCCAGAACTTTTTTCTGGTTTCTGTCATGCCCAGCTTCACCATCACCTTCTACTAGCATGTTGTCTACTATAATAGCACAAGGATACCCAGAAAAAAGTTGCTCCATAGCATGTTGAAAGACTTCACTTGCAGAATCTATCCCAAATGGCATTCTCAAAAATCTGTACCTGCAAAACACAGTACTAAAAGTAGTGAGTAATGGTGATTTCCTGTCAAGCTAAATTTGCCAAATGAATTCTGCATCTAAGGCAAAAAATAGTGGTATTTGGCATCAGAGCTGTGACTTCTTTGTGCGCATTGGATCATGAGGTCTTTTTAGTGCTTTGTTCAAATCTCATGAATCAGTATATATTCTGATGTCATATGAAATTTTTTTTATGAGCTAACACCATGGAAGATACCCATTCAGTTGGTTTTGCAACTGGACAAATCACAGCTTGTTGCATCATTTTATCTAGATCGGCTTTGACTCTGTCCTGCATGGCTAATGGAACTTTTCAAGCTGGCCTGATAACTGGACTGACATCTGGGTCTAGCTTCATGGAGTACACAACAGGAAGCTTCCCTAGTTTGTCTTCGAAGAGATCAGCATAGGTAGAAAAATGTACTGGCCGAAATAAGAGCAGTGGTCTTTCAAGCTAACATGATGTACTTCCTTATTAAATGAAAGTAGTCCCATTTTCAAACTGTCTCTGAGCCCTAATAATGACTGGACATGCCTCTTCACCACATAAAATAAGTCATAGCTTCTCCCAGCAGAGTAACATGAAAGCACTACTAAGCCTTCAGTTTGAATCTCTTCACCACCATAAGCAACAGTTTTCCACACCTTGTCAAATCAAGCCTTTCACCATGACACACTCTAGCAAATGTTTCTGCTTACATAACATTGCACTTAGAACCTGTGTCAAGTTTGAGTTTTGTGGGTTTGCCATTTATTCCAAACAGTGCAAGATACTTAATTATTTGCCCTTAAGTCTACTGCATTGACTGTTTCATAAAGAAATGACATATCATCAACATAAAGAATAGGGTTGCAGCTCTTTAATTAATCAACTCATTTCATAAAATGTTCCCTTTAAATAAAATAATGTGTGCCTTTTGATTTAGAAAACCTTTTGTAATGATCGCATTTATTGCATTTGTGGCACTGCTGACCAAAAGCTAAACATTTTTTACTTTTAGATTCAAGATTTCCACCACAATTATGACAGTTGGCAATGAAACTAAAATGGGGTCCTTGCTTTGAGTTTACTGACTCACTCTTGTGCTTCACTGAGATTGTGCAAACACTGCAACTTGCTGGAAAGCTCTGGGGTCTACCAGTGAGTGCTGTATGGGCAACAGTTGCCGCCATGTTCTTGGGCCTGTTTCTTTTAACCATGTGCTGCACGCAATCAACATGAGCTTTGTCACTATGCCTTTTAGAGCTATTCTCATTTGTAAGCATATGTGTGTGCTTTTCTGTGAGCTTGTATATATGACAAATCTCAATGGCTTTATTCAAAGTTAAATCACTGTTGAGAAGCAAAATCTTTCTCACAGCATCATCTTTAATACCACACACAAGTCTTTCTTTTATCAACTCATCCCTTAAATCACAAAATCTGCATGTTATACCCTTGTTTCTCAAGTCAGTTAAATATGCTGCAAAAGTTAAACCAGGCTTTTGATCCCTTGTGAAGTAAGTGCCTTTCCACTATAACATTTGTCGGGGGGGGGGGTTACACATTTCTCTAAATTTATATTTTAAATACTCTGGGTCCTCCTTTAACTGAGCTTGTACAGCAATATGGCGATTTTCCACTGCTCCTGCATAGACAGCAGGTGCATACACAAATGAATGTTCCCTTTCAATAGCTTCCGACTTAACTAAATTAAGCAGAATAAATGCCTTTGTATGGTCATCAGAAAATGCAGCCTGAATGAAAATTTCATACTCTTGCTCAAACACTCTCCATTTCTCTGCAATATTATTGTCAAACACAAGTGTACTGAGTTTTCAAAATCCATCTGCCATACCCACAAAGTATGCACAAACTCACTGAAAATATGACCCTTGTAATTATATATGGACAATCTGTTCTATGAGCTTGTAATAACATTCAAATGCACAATAAACTCTTCAAAATACTGTACTTTGTGAAATATGCTCTGTAAAGGCTGTATTTTTGCAAAATAACTTTACTGTAATACTGCACAAACATGCAAACACTTCATAATCTTCTGATAGCTTGGATATCTTTAATTAATACAAAAAATATGTGCTTAGTGAAAATGTGGTCATTTCCTCTTATTTGATTCATTTTATGCAATTCAAACTTTATTTCAAACATTTTCTGTAGTAATTTAAATATTTTTATCAATGTCGGACATATTGGTTTATTCAAATATCATTTAGAGCATTACTTCTACCTTGTTTCATATTTTGCAAATAAGAAATTACTCAAGCAAGTTTTAATATCTGAAATTCACTTCTGACCTCTTTTGTGAGTTATATGTGCAGTAGGGATGATCCACTCCTGCATATTGCTCCAATGCCAACCAGGTGCCTCTCAGACTTAAGCTGAAGAAACTGGAATTCTTTCTGGTAATAAATCATTTTGGCTATTCTTCTTCTAACATCATGTCCCTTTAGACATGCCACTTCTGACATGTCGTTTGTCCCTCTCTAACATAGATGACAACCAAGCAGGGTAGTTTGTTTAGATGCTTTAATACATATAAACACATCAGGATGGATAGCAGCATCATAAAACATAAACAAACCGAGTAACAGATAGACCTTACATACATACATGCATGCATCTCAACAGCTTACTACAAAATGGCAGTCAGGCTCACACATGCTCAGTATTTATACATTTGTGCAAGCCCTTGGATAGCTTCTTAAAGGTACATACACACACATTGATCTACAGTCACTGAAGATCATAGTGAGATTATCAGGAAAAGTCAGTATATTTCAGCTGATGACAGTGAAGGGAGTGTTCCCTCTGAGATACAGACAAGCTGCAGGACCAGCTTATTTTATTGATGCAAGATGACCATTTGGTCAGGACTACTGTATTTCCTCATTTAGCTCCTTTTATTTGAGCTGTGGAGAAATACAATAAAGCAACATGCGCATCTGAAAATAATTCAAGAAAAGGAAGCTAATGTTTTGGAGCAAACAGGTAAACTAGGGGATCTGGGGAGTATTAAAGGCCTATTTAATGACGGTCCCATTTAGGCTAGTTTCCAAGAACAAAGCAGGCTAGCTTTGGGTGAGTTTTTTTTTTTCTGTTAACTAAGATATGTCAACACATTAATCCACATGGATTGTCCACAATTTTTTTAACTTAAATTATAGCCATGGAAGAACTCTCTCTTAGCCATTTTTATTACTATGACAGTTATCTCTTTTGTCTATTTGTCCATATATTTAGGTTTTTCTTTTTACATTTCATCATCTGTTGGTGTCAAAATGTATAGGATCATAGGCTGTTACTAGGCTTTTGGCCCTGATGCCATTATAAGCCTAGCAAATAGTTTATCCCATGTTTAGACAAGTCAGCATCCAAAGCCCCTGTCCAGCAGGAACACGGGTGGAATCTCAGGGGTGTATTTTCTGTTTCCTATCCAGTTATCCAAGTTGTGCTTGAAAAAGGACAGTGAGGTACTCTGCTTGACATGGAGAGGGAGTCTATTCCACAGATGGGGGAGCCTCTGGGACACAAATCTGTCCTGACAAGTCCTGTTGATGTCACAGACCCGGTTGAGGTCACATGTGCGGGTTACTCCAGTGGAGCTTAACTTATGCATAGGCAGTAGTCCCATCAAGGCGGAGTCTGAGATTGCTTTTCATGCCAGACAAAGGTCACCTCTGAGGAGTCTGTATGAAACTGAGTAGAGGGACAAGGCATTTAGCCTATCTGTGTAGGGTAGATGTTTGAGGCCCTGGATTCTTCTGGTTAAGAAATTATGTGGTCTGTCCAGTTGCTGCATGTATTTTGCAAGGTACATGCCTAAGGGGGCATTGTACTCAATAAATGGCCTTATAAGGGAAGAATACAGGGATGTTGTGACCTCCTTGTCCCTGGATGAGATACCCTTACTTATGAGGTGTGCCATATAGAAAACTTTCTGTACAATGGAAGCAACATGGTGGTCAAAAGTCAGGTTGCTATCAACCTGGTGCCCAAATCCATCATGACTGATTGCGTGCTTAGGACATTGTTATTAATGTGATAGTATGTGGGGACATCACTCTCCCCAAAGGGGATGATGATACATTTTTTGGCATTCATCCTGAGGCCATGTTTCTGGCAACAGTCATTTGTTTGGGTGAGACTGTCTTGGAGGACGTTCACATCACTTGGGTAATTGATGACCATGCCCAGCTTGCAGTCATCAGCAAACTTGGTCAGCCATAGTCCACTAGTTTTGGCCTGCACCTCAGAGAAGTATATCTCAAATAACAGAGGCCCCCCAAGTCCGATCCCTGGGGTGCGCAGCTCATTATGGTACTACTGCTTGAGGTGGCTTTCCCTATTTTGCTTAGGTAGGTTCTATCAGTGAGCCAGTTTCTTACCCATCTGATAACATATGGATTGATACCTAGTTGAGAGAGCTTGTCTACTATGCCTGAGTGCAGAATAATGTCGAAGGCCTTGGCCAGGTCAAGGTAGGTGGTGTGCACCATCTTCCCTTCGTCCATGTCTTTGGTGACTATCTCAAAGAAGTCAACCAAATTTAACAGACATGACCTCCCCTTGACAAAGCCCAAACTGTGTGGGGTCAAGTGTTTTGAGGTTGCCAATGTCCCTGTTAATGATGTCCATAATAATCTGTTCCATGGCCTTGCAGATCAGGCTAGTTAGGCTGATGGGTCTATAATTGCTCCACCTTTGTGCAAAAGGATGACAGTGGCTGTCCTCCACTCAGCTGGGACAAAGCCGGTACACAGGCTTTTGTTGAGTAGGGCCTAATGGTGCTGCAAGTTCATGCCTGAGCTCATGTACAATGCAGCCTGGGATGTTATTGGGTCCCATGGATGCTGCATTTTTTGCCTTTGAGAGGGCAGTGATGACCTGTTCCCTAGAGATAAGGGGAGGGGGGAAGGTACTGGGAATTTCCTGATTTACTAATGTGGGGGACAGAGGGGTGAAGCACTGAATCTGTCAGCCAGTAGGTTGGCTATGTCTACAGCATTTGTGTATGTGGTGCCCTTGACCAGCAGTTCTGAACAGATTTGGGTGCTTTCTTTGAGATTGTGGACATATGTAAAGAAGCCCTTATGATTGCCTCTAGTAGATGTGGCCAATTTCGACTCAAAGTTGGCTTTAGAGGATTTCACTAGTGCTCTTATTTGCTTGTTCAGGCTATAGACAAATTGCTTCCAATTGGGCACCTGCTCCTTCTTGGTCCTGGACAGCAGTTTTTTCCTTTTGTTATATAGTTTATTTATTGCTGATGTCCACCACACAGGTTTACTCTTCCTTGCAGAGGATGATTTTGTCCTGTCAGATGTTCCTTATTCCATGCATCTAAATAATTGCTCGTATAGTACCTTGGTGTAGATTTCGGCATTGGTGCCAATTCCAAAAGAGGGGTTGGGGGCTGTGAAGATGTTTATACCATCCATCAGTAGGTTGTAATCAGATTTGGAGAATTTTTTTTGTTTGACCCAAGTTAGATGCGGGCAGGGGAGATGATGACTTTGAAAGTGATATGGTCAGATCTTACCAGGGAGGATGATACTGTAAGGGTGCTGCCGTGGTTAGTCATGTTGGTTAATACCAAGTCCAAGATATTATCACCTCTTGTGGAGGTATCGACTAGCTGTTCCAAGGCATTTGCACTGATATAATCAAGAAACCTCTGGGTATTTGCATTTTGGCATGAGTAGTTTTCCCATTCTATGGCTGGGTAGTTAAAGCCGCGCAGGTTCAGTGCAAAGGGTTGAATCATGATAGATTCAAAGAGGTCTAGATAGGTGGAGTGGGCATCCTGAATCAAATATGGGGGCTTGTAGCTAGGTTTGATTTGAATAGGGGTCTTCTTAATGATTAACTGCACCTGTAGTGTCTCCTGTGTCATACTGTTTAACCAGCCTGGAGGTGTGTGTGTCTTTAATATAAATTGAAACTCCACCTCCTTTGGCTTTGCTGCCCACAATTTGGGGTCTGTCTGTATGATAGGATGAGTAACCAGGTAATGCTGGAGTGCTCTCCGCAGCTTTGAGCCAGGTTTCTATGACTGCACAAATGTCAGCATCTTCCAAGATTAAGAATGGTTGCAATGAGTGCAGTTTCATGTTTAGACTCCTAGCGTTTAGCAGCATGACCTTTAATTTGCATTTTGTTGAAAGTTTTATGTTGGTTTTATCGACCTCAGGACTTTTCCTAAAAAAGGCACTATGGGGAGGCAAGGGCCTTTGCCAGAAGCCTGAAGCCCAAGTGAGACAGATGCAGACCATCTCTAGCAAAGCATCATGGTCTGTTGATCATATCTTCCCAGGTTGCCATGTACTGGATCCCCTGGGAATGACACCAGAAACTAAGCCAATTGTTAAAGTCAATCATTTTCTGTTTGTATTGAGGCATCATTCTGGATGGCGGTAGAATGCTGCTTAAGGCTAGGGACACACCTGCCTGGGACACATATTCAGCAAGCTCAATCATGTCTCTCTTCATATAGTCCAGGGAGGTGCATCTTAAGTCATTCTCCCCAACATGGATTATGACAGAGTCATAACAGTACCTGTTGTTGAGAGACTTGAGTGCGTGTGTGATATGGTGGATTCTGGCACCTGGCAGACAACTAACTGTGACTTTCTCCTTATCCAGCCTGGTGAGAGGCACATCTGTGTGTCTCATAAGGGACTCTCCTATGACTAATATGTTGGGTTTATGGTTAGGCCTTTGTGGTTGCAAGACACAGGTGTGTGGACTATGCATGGTATGTGGTGTTGAGAGTTGTGGAATTTGCTCGTGTTTTTGCCTCTGAGGTCTCATTTGTTTGAGTATGTTTTTGTTGAGAACCTCCACATATGTGGGTGTGTGTTGTGTAGTTGAAGGTGGTGTTTGAGGTGTAGTGATTGTGTTGATAACTGTCTCATTGTCATATATAGTGGATTGTGAGGGAGAGAGCATAGACTCTAGATTCTTAATATAATTGCATCTCTCACAAATTGCGTTCCTAGGTGGAAATAGCAGATGGTTGTCCATGTACATAAAGCAGTTGCTACACTGTCTCAGAATACTCGTATCAACTAGGCTGGCAGGAGAAACTTTAGGAAATTGTCCATCCATATTTGTCAGAATCTGAGGGAGAAGGGCCAGGGGAAAGCTAAAGGTCAAGTGCTTAGACCAAAACTAAGAGGCTTGGAATAACACTTACAGTTTAAATAGGCTAAAAGCAAGCAGTAATAAATACAACAGAAAAGATGCAATTGGGCACCTTAGAGAACATATAGCGGAGAAAGCAGGATGAAGTTATAGAGTAGGAGAAGAAAACAGAAATATGTAACAAGCAGCTGATTTTTTTTTTTTTTTAAATGGGAAGGGAGAAAGGAGGAACAGAGGATAATTCAAGGTAAAGAAACTATGGGGGTTGGCCTTCCCAAATGATTTTTCTGTATTAAGTAGAATGAGTTAATGAGACTGGACTGGGAGGAGTGTCCCAGATCAAATTTACAGTAGAGGCAGGCAACTGCAAAGTCACCAAGTTTAAAAAATACAGCTACTAGCTACACTATTTTAGGCAGAAAATACTACAGAAATGTTTATCCCAGCAGGAAAACAGTAGTGAAACACTAAATGAAAGTTTTAAACAGAAAAAGGAGCAAGATTTTGTTGGATAAAGGCTGTGGTAGTGGGTGGGAGTGAGCCCCGTCTGCTATCTGCTTCTCCAAGAAAATTGTATACACATACTTAGTGAGACAGAACTAATATAAACAAACTCTAAACACTGTATATATCCCAACACCAACATGTTTTATGCTATGTTATATTATCTGTTTTGCATTTTTTTATGTTTGAATTACCTAACACAGTATTCAAAATTTTAAGCAGAATAGCAGCAAGTGTCCAAGATTTATTCGGAAATGATATTACTTGCACTGTAATTGGAACTGTCCAAAAGTAACACTTAAGCATAACTTCTATATCTTGCATTCACTTTTTTTTCTCATTTCCCAACTGATTCTTAGGTTATGCCTTCATTACTGACCAATCTGCAATCCTGTTACAAAAATTAAATGATGTAGTAAAGGCACAAATGTACAAAGGCTAGGGCTCATTTTTTCATGCTGGACACAGTCAGCCATGCAGGAAATGTAGCCTTAATTGCAGGCTTATCTACCTGGAAGGGGCAAAGATGGCTTCAGCCAGTGGTAGATCCAACCATTGTGTATTAGCCTGGAGTGCCAGCAAAACACCAGAGGCAAAGCGAGAGCAAGAGCAGGCCTACAAGTAATTACTTGCAATGCTGTATATACTCAAGCCTTGAAATGGAGAACACCTTAAAATAATTATTCATAGGCAGATAAATTTTGTTGCACCGGAACACTTCTTGTTCTTTTCCCGCAGCTTACAAGATTTGCTATCGCTGTTTTTAAGACAAGAGGGGAATGGCCAGTGAACAAATGACTAACAGTAGGTGAACCAGGAGAAAGTGGAGGTCAATTGAATAAGACAACTGGTTTGTGAATGAACAAAAACTAAAAAGTTAGAAGTTGAACATAATATAATGCAGACTAGATGGTGTTGGTGGAGATATATTTGTTCTTTAAAAGTTAGCATTTCAATTACCTCCTGTCTGCACATGCAACTTTTCAAAAATCTTTGCCTTTTATTACAATAAACTTCCTCACCAACTGCATTAGCGTTTTTTGCCATTGTAGGAACATTTCATTTTAACCTTAAAGCAATCATTCCTACAAGAAGCACAGTATTACTGAATATGGTGGCTATTATTTTACATAAAGCTGGTTAAAACAACAAGCAGGTACACAGTGTTGACAGATAACAAGCTGATTCAGCTAAACTGTTTATTTAATAGACATCAATGCTGAAAGCACATATTTAACTTAGCTCATTATTAGGCTTTATGCAATAACGGTATCATAAATTTCACTTATTGTGAATTAAAAAAAACAGGATAATTTATATATTCATAACTAAATCTTCTGTGAGCATTTACTATCATAAATCCTTTTGCCTGATTATTCATTGTCAGTTAATATTCCTTGTCAGTTAATATATATTCCCTGACATATAGTCTCCCTCACTTTCAGTTTTCGAAACTACTTAAAGTCAGCAAAGATGCATTTGCACTCCATAAACAAGGCAGAGTTTGATGAACCCATGTTTTATCAATTTCTTTGGGTCTACAATCTCAACAATTGAGGTTGCAATGTTTGGCAAAATTAACAGATCCATTTCAGTGTCTCAGGAAGGAAACTACAGATGCTGACTGTAGGTAAAAGTTTTTTTTTCTGACAACACAAAGACATTTGATACCTTACATATCACCAAGTAAGATGCTTCACTGCAATGACAAAAGTCCACATAAGAACAAGCCATGCCTTATACTGATATTGCTATGGTTTTGCAAACATTGAAATGTCAGTGCTGAATGTAGACGCCTCTTATCCTGCAGAGATAATCTTCTTATCTTTTTAAATTGTTAATGTAGTGTGTGTGTGTGTGTGTGTGTGTGTGTGTGTGTGTGTGTGTGTGTGTGTGTGTGTGTGTGTGTGTGTGTGTGTAGACAAGTTGTATGCCTAGTTGTGCAAGGTGCCTTACATACTATCTAGCTTACTCTGATTCACAAAGACGTAGCCATCCAGTATCACACCTCTGCAATGCAGAGCAGTGATGAGTAGGCAGTACATGAAAATGCCTTAGTCTTTGGACAGAGCCTATGCTAATGAGGCCTGCACTGTTGAGTTTGGAAACCTGTGGAATGCTGAAATCATTATCCCTGTACTAGACAACTTACCCTTAATGGAATTACATAAAATACATAAGCATGAACTGCTATTCAGCAGCATGCACTTCTGCATTTCACATACACTGTTAATCAGCAGTGTGCACTTCTGCATTTCACATACACTGTTAATCAGCAGTGTGCACTTCTGCATTTCACATACACTGTTAATCAGCAGTGTGCACTTCTGCATTTCACATACACTGTTAATCAGCAGTGTGCACTTCTGCATTTCACATACACTGTTAATCAGCAGTGTGCACTTCTGCATTTCACATACACTGTTAATCAGCAGTGTGCACTTCTGCATTTCACATACACTGTTAATCAGCAGTGTGCACTTCTGCATTTCACATACACTGTTAATCAGCAGTGCGCACTTCTGCATTTCACGTAAACTGCTATTAGCAGTATGCACTTCTGCATTGTGCTGCGGTAGCGTTGTCGCCTCACAACAAGACGTTGTCCCGTTGAATTCTCAGCTAGAGCGTCTTCTGTGTGGAGGCATGCGTGAATGGGCGTGCCTTCGTTGAAGGTTGTGCGTCAGGGCTGGTAACTCGGCACGTAAAAATCCACTACCAAACATTAGTGGACTGGAGTTCCGCTGTGGCGACCCCTAACTGGGATAAGCCGAAAGACACACATACACACACACACACTTCTAGATTTCACATACACTGTTAATCAGTAGTCTGCACTTCTGTATTTCACATGCACTACTATTAGCTGTTTGCACTTCTGTATTTCACATACACTGCTAAGCAGCAATGTGCACTTCCACATTTCACATGCGCTGCTATTCAGCAGTGTGCACTTCTGCATTTCACATACACTGCTATTCAGCAGCATGGATGTCTGCATTTCACATACACTGCTATTAGCTGTGTGCACTTCTGCATTTCACATACACTGCTAATAAGCAATGTGCACTTCTGCATTTCACATACACTGCTATTCAGCAGCATGCATGTCTGCATTTCACATAAACTGCTATTAGCTGTGTGCACTTTTGCATTTCACATACACTGCTAATCAGCAATGTGTACTTCTGCATTTCACATACACTGCTAATCAGCAGTGTGCACGTCTGCATTTCACATGCACTGCTATTAGCGGTGTGCATTTCTGCATTTCTCATACACTGCTATTCAGCAGTGTGCACTTCCGCATTTCACATACACTGTATTAACTGTGTGCACTTCTGCATTTCACAAACACTGCTAATCAGCAGTGTCCTTTTCTGCATTTGACATGCACTGCTATTAACTGTGTGTACTTCTACATTTCACATAAACTGCTATTCAGCAGTGTGCACTTCTGCATTTCACATACACTGCTATTCAGCAGTGTGCACTTCTGCATTTCACATACACTGCTATTCAGCAGTGTGCACTTCTGCATTTCACATACACTGCTATTAGCTGTGTGCAATTCTGCATTTCAATGTGATGATTATTTGTGCAGGGGAAGAGGAGTAACTTCACCCTACACAGATCGCCAGTCTGGTGACAAGTAGTACAAAACAATATGTTCATGTGCATTTCTCTTTGTATGTGTTTGTATGTGTGCATCTGTGTATTGCTATAGGGGTAAAGCATGAGCTGCTCTGTGAGAGTGTCTGCATGACAGTTTATTGTGAGAATATGTATGTGTATGTCTGTGTGCTGGATGACCCTTGTCTTCCATGGCTTGGGGCTGCTATACATGAGGAGATTGTAGATGAAAAGTCTGCATGAAATTGGGCATATGTGTGTGTGTGTGTGTATCTGAGTGTCTCCGGGCGCATGAGTGAAGATCAGAATTACTGAGTGGGATGTATGCCTGTGTGGCTGTTGGAGGTCTATGCTATCAGACAGGTATGATCGGTAGATGATCTGTAGTGCTGCCTCGTTCTGCTTAGCATCCAATGTCTGAAAGCCTGAGACAGATTCAGTATGAATGGTGTGTGTGCCTGTGTGTGTCTGTGCACATGTTTGTCTTTGTCCATCGCTCTGTGTTACAGGCAGACTATTCATTTACAGTCTCCTCTGTGTGTTCACTATTTGTCACTCTCAGCAGCTATCTGTATGTTTACTTGTGCGGAAGTATCTGAGTGTGTTTATGGGCTATGTCATGGATAAGTAACCGCAAGTTGTCTACTAGCCAGTGTACTACAGAAAATAAAATAATGTTGGTAGGATGCTCAAATGAGTTGCACAGGGCCATGGGCAAAAAGTATTTTATTTTTTACTCAAACCACATTCAGTTTCACCTACCACCAAACTATTACTTAAAAAAAATTGAACTCAACCCCTAAAAACCTGCCATGTATGCTTTGTAAAGGGACAGAATATATTTAACTATACCTACTTATAAACATACAAAGACATTTTTAGAGGCATATTCCTATAACTTAATAACATTTTGCATATCTTTTCACAATAGAAACTATTTAAATACTTCAAAGCGTTCATTGCTTTTTGAGTGATAACATTTCTGAGAGGCACTCAAAAAAAAGTTCTCATCTTTTTTTTTTTACAAGGAATGTCTGACTGGGTATAATCAAACCTCTTTTCAGTGGAGGCCAGGGAGAAAATCCTCAGATATGTTACAAAACAATTTAATCAACAATTTAAGATAAGAAATCAAGATAGAGATAGAGCGATACATAGACATTTACAGACTAGATAATATGTCTGAGGGTAGCTCCAAAAAAATAAATTAGAGAAAAAAATGTATTGGCATTTACACATTATATGAACAAGTAAAAAGGATGCCCAGTACAAACTTAATTTTTCTAAGCTAAACAACTGCGAGATAGTAAGAATTAATTTCAGCAGACTGACTATGCTATAGTCACAACCTTAGTGTAAAATTGTTGACATACGAATACTCTTGCAAATTCCCATTTAATCAGACACTGCACATATGAATCTGCAGATAACTATTAACAGATAAACGATGGAGCAGTACAACTCAACTTATCTATGTAATATGTGCTGTATTACTGTGGCGTTGTCTATGAATCTGGACTCATGTGCCTGGGTAGGTATCATACAGTTCAGAATCTTCTAGTAATAGAAGCAAGTCTTTTGTAGAGCTACAGTATACTCCTGAAATAAAAGCAGTTCCAACATGTTAATGGCAATATACCCCTTCTTTACTTACTGTTAATCTTTTGCATGTCATTATTAAATTAAGGCGTAAAGTTAAGGAACACTTATTTGTCTGTCTGGAATTTAATTTCAGCACTACCAAAAGTGAATTTTAGTCCTCAGATTAGTCATTTGAAATAACAGAGTTTCTATTCCTGGTACGTGTCTACCTCCCAGTCAAGAATATTTAAATCATCTGCTTTGAAAGTACTTCATGATAGCTACAGCTAAGAATTACTTCAGAGATCAAATTTTGTTGTGCAGTGAATTCATTCTCTGACATTTGTTTTTTTCATGTAAATCATGATGTAAAGTTACTAGAAAAAAGTAAGTTTTTATATAGTTCTCTAGAGATCCCGTTGTCTTACTTAAGCAAACTTAACTTTAGCAATAACATTTGTGTTAACAGGTTTAAAAATGGGTTACAAACATAGCTATCAGCATCTTAGTGTAAAAAACTGTGTCACAGCCAGAAATAATGGGGGACCAAGGTCCAAAAATAAGGACACATTTTTAATATTGATCCTATAAACTTAGAAATTTGCTAGAATGACAGATCATTGCATTATTGAATATTTTCTGAGGGATATGAAGTCTAAAACTAAAATGTCTGTCATTTAGTTTTATTTAGTGGCTTCAATCCTCAATTATTTGCCAGAAAACCACAAATTTCATGAGTAACAGACCATAAATAAGATGCAAAAATTCTGGATAGCTGAATGGTATGTTTACAAATCTTGTACATATTTTATGTTTACACATTAGGTAGTTTCTAATCACTTTTTTTGTGAGCTGACATTCTAATATCTAGGAAACCAATGCTGAAAATTAGACTATTGTTGATTTTTTTTTTGGTGGGTTTGCAGTGCTTTTTTGTCACTGACCCAAATGAAGATAGATATTTCTTTTAATTGCAAAATAATGTCAGCTGAGTTTTCAGCTTTGGAAAGTACCAGTGTCTGTTCTCATTTTCAAATCATACTAAAATGCAAAAATATACAGCATCAGCACCACAAAAATTTCCATTTAATAAAATGTCCATTCATAATTCTTCATTCACCTACTGTAGTACTTGCAGTCATTCTTAAAAAACAAGATTTCGACAACAGGCAGTACCTTTGTCATATACAATTAAACCCATGATTGTCTGCTGTTCTGCTTTAAAATTACAGCGTGTAAAATAATAAACATTAGTAGAAGTTTCATTACATATATATGACACTGCGTTTATTGTCAGGATGCAAGATGTCTTCTATGTGCTCCTCCTGGGGCAAGTGACAGACATGGTGACAAGCCTTTCAGGGGATAATACACATCTAGATCTTATATCTTCTACACAAGGAGAGAAGAAACCTGACATTTGATCACCATGTGTCTACTTTGGTGAAAAAATCATTTTAATTTACACAACTTATAAGTAAGGACATGGCATCCAGGTCCATGTAGGTCACTGTACTGTGGTACTCTGCTCTCATCAGACCAGTCATTAACTACAACCCACCCTTTCTTATGTATCGGACCAGGTGCTTAAAACATTCTGAGAGATCACTGAAGTTCCTCCAAAAAAGAACATAGGGAATAAACTACAAGTCCTATGTGGTCTGCCCCAAAGCCTTGTCCCTGTTTTCAGTTTCCTACAGACTATGTCTAGCCTACAAGGCATTTTCTGCCACACATGGATGGATTTCTTGCATATCCTAAAAATAAATAGCATTAGAAATATCTGTTCTAAGGAACTAAACCTTTTCTACAGCATAAACAGGACATATTGAAGGGACAGGTATGCATCTCAAATATTACCCCATTCTCTGGAACAGGCTTTCCATCTACCTGAGGCAAAGCTCATTCCTAACAATATTCATACATAATTTGAACCAATGGATAGGAAATAAATTTGCCACTAGTTTGGCAGCTATGTCCACAATGGACAGGGGTATCATGTGAACGCATGATGTGTATAACCCTCTGCTGTAACCATACAATTCCTTGGTGTATTTACACTTCAGAAATATTTTGATAAATTTGGACTAAGCTTGGTTAGGCTTTAAATTGCTCTAGTGACCATGTATGAGCCTATAAAGGCTGTCCACATTGATCTTATTAGATCAAATACAAGTATGTAAACTAGAAGCAGATGCTCCTGTAACCCATACGTTATTTGTAGCTTCTAACATGTCATTCAGCTTAAAGATAGTTGCTTTACCATTCATTAGTATTACATTTGTATGTGATAGGTATGCATTCATAACAAAACATTCAGTAAAGCCTGGCACCATGGAATAGCAAGATGAGTGTTTGACAATAACCCAGACAACCCAAGATCAGTTTGTGTCAAAAAATATAGGTGATGTGTGGGGCTAAGCATTTGATTTCAGCTCACCCATCCTAATAGGAAGACATTGATTTGGCATGCCACACTGACAGCATCTAGTGCAGATTCAGATGGCTTACATGCAGCATTATAGACTGGGGACGTTTTACCTTGGCTCTGCCAAGGCATACCCTTGTGGCGGCCTTCATGCAGACACACCAAGGAATGTGCAGTAGGTCTCCATCTCAGCAGGCCAGACAATGGAAATGCACCTCATGGCTTCCTGATAATCCCAAGAACAGCTCCTGCCCCTCTTGTTAGACAATGGATGTCTCATAGTGGTGGCTAGATGATGGGGAGTCCTACGGAATAGGAAAAAAGAAGAAGAAGAATGGAAAATAAATGTAAAAAAAGAGCTAGTATAACTGCCATTGTGCAAATAAAGCTTACGACAAAAAGACCCAAATGTTGAAACAGCTTCTTCTGCAAGAGTATAAATAGGACTGGTCACTGTTATCTATACTGGGAAATAAGTATGCATACTAACCAGACATGCCTGCAAGTTTCCTACCTAGTGCGCTATTTGTTTATTTTCCTGGGGATGGTGTGCAAATTCTCTTCATTTGTTAGCTGTATCCCTTATTGCAAGACAGTGCTTGTCATCAAGATTTCAATTACTTTTTCAAATTTCTATGCATGTAAATCCTGCAAAAAGTGCCTAGCAGAGAATTTTGCATATACATTTTGTGACTGGGAAGGTTTGTAACATCTTTGATGCTGCTATTGAGAGCCTTTTCAAAAGTATAATTTAAATGGTATTACAGAACCGTTATTGACACTCTTTAGCAGTAAGAAATCATGGGTGCATTATTTTTTGTGTGGGAAAACTTTTCCAATTGAGTAGCACACAGTGAAAACCCATGAATCTAAGAAGCATTCATAACCCATAAAAGACATACTCAAAATGAAGTTATGTGAGGGCTAAAAAAAAACTCTATAACCTTCTTCAGTTTCAAAATGTCTTTTGTAAAAAATGTGTAGAATATTTACAGTCACCATCCACTGATACTTCTTTTTCAGAAAAAAAATCTGTAGTGAGATTGTTTCACTACAACATGACAAAGTAAACACTCTTAAAACGTTTAGTAATACATTATGAAAAGGGATATCTATAAGATGAAACAACAGACCAAAATACTTGTTCCTGTATGACACTCTTCAGCATGCATAGTACTGGTAGGCTGTCTGATTTACAGTCAGCTGAGCAAAAAAAAAAAAAAAAAAATTAATAAGAATAAGAATTTTGAATAGGCCTTTTACCACTAAGAAATGTTCTGCTGTCTGATGCTCCTCTTGGCTGTTGCAAGACTGACAACCACACAAAGGGAAAACTGCTTACATATATAGCACTAGACAGTAGCAATAAATACTATACTAGCTGCACTGTGAAATAATACTGCTAGAATTCTGAATGCTCCAGCAGGAAACGGAATAATTTCCAGAATGAAATGATGATGGAAAATACTACTAATGCATCTAAAATATATTTGGAAGCTATGTTAATGCAACCAGATGTGCATTAAAATAAAATGCATTATAAAATACAATTACTGTGATAATTTATAACAGTTTGGGTAATAAAGCACAATTGATCTGCTAAAAGGAAAAAGTTGAAACATTTTAAACCAGTATTTTGGTACAAAGATAATTTCAAATAACACTGATTCTTATTAGTAATCATTAGCATAGCATTCCATAGCTTTCTGGAAGTTTCTTAAGAATACAGTAAAAGGAGGCATAACAAATACAGTTACTTTTGCCTTTAGCTTTTAAAGTGCATGCAAAATTTTATAACACAACCAGCTGATTACCCATGACTATTTTTGATGTCATCTTATGGTTCTTAATGATATCAATGTACAAAATGCATGTGTAACAGAAAGCCTTACATTATGATTTAACGCTGTGATACCGAGCAATAAATGTTATGAAGCACTGGTGTGAAGAAACAAGATGAAACTGATGTCAGAGGTCAGGTATTATTGAAAGCAAAATTAAACAAGATAAACATGTCCCTGTGTATTTCAGGTTAAAGTATCAGAAATTGAAAGGTATGAGTAAAGTAATTTCAAATGAAAAAAAGAAAAAAAAACAGCTGTTTAACCTATATAAAACTGAAATCTTGTTCAGCTTGCATTCTTTGATATTTTTATCTTGCTGGAAAATAAATAATCTTGTAATTTCAGTAACAAGCTGGTGATAATTAGGTTTGGCTGGAGACTAAAGAGAGTTAACAGACAGTTCCACTAGCACAACTATCATACCATGTTGTAATGTTGGAATGAGCCAATCTTCACCATTTCTGCCTGGGTACGAGTCTGTCCCAGCATGGGTGTTGGCATTGCTTTAGAAATGCTGTCATAAATATGTCCAGTCCAAGTTAATGAATTAATCTAATACTAATGGAGACAAGCAGTTATTAAATGCTGAATCCCAGGTATGGATCTCTTCCAAATTATCTGTGGCATGATCCCAGTTTTACTCACTAGGGTTAATATATAATTATCAACCATGGGATAGGAAAGGATAGCCTAACACATAATGAGAAAGGATAATTAAAGCAAAACAAAAGGTAAAATGATAGCTTGAACATGTGCCACAAGGGCAGCTAACCTAGTAATTACTTATGAATTTATGATGACAACTGCATTAGCCATGACATCAGAAAAGGGTCACACTCAACCTCATGATGAGTTGCTGCTTCGTCATTTTCCTGGTTCAGCAGCCAGCATGCTCATCTTTCTTCAAAACCAAGATTAAATAGTGGCTAACCTTAACTGCCATCATTCCATGACAAGATATTTGTATGGTGCTAAGGTAATGTTACCTCAAAATACTCTTCTAATGGTTATTTTATTCCAGGCAGCCATTTGTCACAGTAGGGTTATTATCACAATGTTACTACCAAGAAGGACAAATCCAGCAATATTAAGGAGGAACTTGTCAAAGGAAAAAACTTCAAAGACCAATACATGTAAGGTTCAGTTAAGGCACTTTAATTTACTTGCAGCAAGGAGACAAAAACATGCAAATACAAAGATTTGTCTAACTACTAACAGGAAGTATGTTCATTCTTATACTATTTTACAAGACATGGCCTTCTAAGCTGACGTAATCAAACACAACTTTTAGCATTGTTCTACAGCAGATGTTACTTCAGATTTTCTGCTGACATGACTAGATTTGTGAGAAACTTTTCAGAAAAACAACCTGGCCTTGGTGACTATTAATCCGTTTACAAGCATCTATTGTACAGTGTTACTTTTCAAGGTACTTTTCTAATGCAGATACAAGCAAATGTTGATTGCAGTTCATATTTTCAAGCAGGCTTTGTACTAATTTATCTGTAACTTCTACAGCTGTGTATTTTCTCATGGCACAGAGGAACTTCTTGTCTAAGTTTCATACAAGTAGTATTGTTCTATTCATTATTTTCCTAACACAAGCAGAAATCACCTGCTTCTCAGTAAATTTCCAAAGCACAAGCAAGATTTTAGCTAACAGAACAAGGTCAGAAAGCAACTGCAGTTTGTACAGATTTATGCAGTATGAAATAGAATAAATGTGTTAACTCTTTTCAAGCACTAAATGCACTAAGCATATTGCTAATGCACAAATTAATACATATTTTTCTAACAGAAATAAAAAAAACTATCACCACTAAAAAGTTCTAAAATAACAGACACACAGACTTAGTCAATGCAGTACCCATATCAGCACTTGTTCCTAGGTCCAGAGCAGTAGTGAGTTTCTGGATTCCATATTTTATGTTTTTTTTAGACTTTTGGTGTTGCCAGTTTCATTACTTCTTCCTTCATATAACCTCATTGGGACTGAAGTTATAGCAAACTGTCACAGAGATCCCCTCTACCTGCCATGTATAATATTTAGGGTTCAGACAGCAGAACATTATCTTGAGTGATAAATTCTCAGTATGATGAAATAAGAAATTTCCTTTTTGCATCTGTGATTAATAACTCAATGTAGTCTCTGAATTATTATTATTGTTTTGCAGGATTCTTTTCAGTTGGAGAAAGCCAATGACTACATAATGCACAATACATTTTCGGATACCCAGGACACAATCTAGACAACTGAAATATGAGTTTTTCTATTTATTGTCTCAAACTGCATTCAAACAAATTGAATAATACAACAAAGACAGATGATGATTGCCCAAATTTAATGCACCTAAGTTGCTAATGTAGCAATGAGTCCTCTGTGTCTTTTGGATATCCACAGTATCTTTAGTAACCTGTACAATCTATCCCATAGTTATTTATTGATTTGTTTATAGCATTAAAATGCCTATTGATGGAGCATTTTACAATTAAAAGAAAAAAAACTCAAGAGAATAAACATAAATTGCAAGTCAAACATAGGAAAGGGCCAATAATAAAACACAGTATCAAATTTCAATATAGTTCTTCTGTTATGATTATTTTTTTTTTCTTAGTTGATGGCACTTTAATGACCATCTAAGCAAGGTCTCCAGGTCAAACTAAGGTAACTCTAAGGAAAGTTCTAGGGCCTGATTATCAAAGGACAATCATGCCAAGCAAGTATAACAATAACTTTCACACAAACAATTTACAATTGTATGTCACCGTCCCTCCACACTTATTCTTCTCTACTTCCTCATTTAATTTACTCCTCTCTGTTGTTCTGACTTTACAATCTATACCTTTATTCCCCTTTTCCCCTTGTACAAAATTCACTTCTTCCTCCTTCAGTGTTACTCTTCGTTTCTGAATATTGATAGAAAACATAATACCCACAATCCTTTTATCATACACTTCACTCAATTTTTCTCCTAGTGCTTCCTTTAATTCACACTTTCACCCTACCACACCATTATATATTCTACATTTCTCTGACTATACTCTATTGAAATCTTAGCATTTCACCATCTCCGTAATAAGAAACCACACTGTCTTGAATCAGCAGTGAGCCATTTCTACTCCTATCTGTTTTTCCACTCATCTTCCTACCTTCTCCTTTAACATCTTTTCCTTTTCATTCAGCTATAATCTCCGCTTAACTACTTCACATTCCTCTCTGTCTACCATGTTATCCTTTTGCACTTTCATATTTCTACTATTAATTTTATGTCACCATACTACCTACAATGTTGCTCTCGCACTTTATTCACACTCACACACTACCATCTACCCTACCTATTCTCAGGCTAAACCCCTTCACATCTATTTGCTCACATTTATTAAATGTCCAAACTATTCATCTTTTCAAATACAAAACATCTAAGCAATTCAGCTCACTTTGACCTAACCTGGAATAAATTTATATACTTTATTAAAAAAAAAAATAACCAATCCTCATCCTCTCTTGTCTAAAATCACTCTTTGTGGTGACAACCATGCCAACCCTGACCCCTCAGATTCATCCATTCCATCAATCACTGTCCCTCACTCCTGCATAACACCCACAAAGCTTTTTCTTACAAACATTAACATTCGTAGGGCTCTAAACAAAGTTACAGATCTAAACATATGTTTTTTTCATTACTAACTAGATATTGTTCTCATTACTGAAACATTGCTAAAACCTCATATGAAAGATTCTGAAATCCTAATCCCTGGCTACAGTGTAATTTGATGTGACAGACTACACACAAAAAATGGGGAGGCATTGCAATTGTATGTAATAACTACCTTACCCCTCATTAACTAACATAGCAATTTTTCAAACTGCAGAAATTTTATCTGTCTCTTCTCATTGTTAGGAAACATAAGAGCCTTTGCATAGTTGCCATATACATATTGCCAGGGAATAGTATTAGCTTATTAGAATAAATTCTTTGTTGGTTATCTACAAATATTACTATTGAAATGATTATCTTTGGTGATACTAACATAGATGTCACAGATAACCAGTCAAACACTCCGACTACTAGTCTTAACTTGTAAGGGTTCAAATAGCTGATCTTCCCCCTACTCAACTCAACAAAGTGAATCATAAAAGTTCTGTACTTGACTGGATACTTGTCTTTGACTCCAGCAAGCATGCTCTCTCAGGGTTACTACATAATTTCCTTAGTGATCACCACCATGTATTTACCAATAGAGAAATCCCCCACCAGCTAAATATAAATGCAGAACAACCCAAAATCTTTCTAATTTTCATCCTGAAAAACTCAATAATCTTCTAAAATCTTTCAACTGGCCTCTACTGAAAGCCTTACCCCTAGAGGAAGTTGTCAACAAATTTGACAATCTACTCATGAATACTTTAAATACCCTTACCCCTACCAGAAATAAGAGAGGAAAAATACTCAGACAACCTGGCTATCTTATTCTGCAAAAATTCTCATGCAAAAATGTGACAAAGAATAGAAACCACAGCACTAAGATAAACCCCCTCAAACCTTACATTTGTACAATAAG
Organism: Protopterus annectens; assembly: GCF_019279795.1. Taxonomy (NCBI): domain Eukaryota; kingdom Metazoa; phylum Chordata; order Ceratodontiformes; family Protopteridae; genus Protopterus; species Protopterus annectens. The sequence goes on from NC_056751.1 coordinate 456,778,706, forward strand.
TTGTGCAAATTCACCTAGACAAAAAGCATTACTCTGGCCCACAAGATAATCATAAAAAAATCCAAAGAAATTCTGGAGCTCAATTAAAATTTTTCAGCCTGGCTCTGCATCCTCACCAAACCACTATCTGGACTTATCCCCCTCCGAAACAGCTACCAGATTTAACACTTTCTTCATTGACATCATAGCCTCCCTTACCTCCAGCTAACCAACAAATAAATCCACCTGAAAACTATGGTAGTCCTGACATCCATGTTTTCAATCTCCAACTTGTCTCCACATCATGTTAAACAGTCAATATTGAAATGTAAACCCTGTTCTCCTCCTGCTGATGATCTCCCTGCTGAGTACCATAAGCTTGCTGGAGTCTCTGTAGCATACCCAGTCTCAATTCTCATTAACAGATCTATTCATTACATCCACAGCCCTGTCTTGTGAACAAAAGAATCTTCATTATTCCCTATCTATAAAGGAGGTAACTTCTCCGAAATCCCTAACTTTAGGCCAATTGACATCTAGTCCCTCATTTCCAAGATCCTGGAAAAGTGCATTCATAAACAACTTCTTCAGTACCTCTTGCAAAACTATCTTCTAACCCCAACACAATATAGTTAACAACTAGCTAATACCACCACTTCAATGGTGCAAGAGAAAACTCTAACTCAAATGGTCTCTCTGGGCTTTTCCAAACCAGCTCTTTTATGGCTTTCTAACTGCCTGTCTGAAATATATCAATCTGTCAAATAGCTTGCATCTTTCTCTCCTTTTTTTCCTAGTTAAAATGGATGCCCTTCAAGGCTCTATTCCTGGCCTGTTACTCTTTACCATTTGCATCAATAAGCTATCTACCTCCTCTTAGCTTGCCTTATTTAGTATGCAGATGACTCAGCTCTCATCTGGTCTCCTGACAGCCAACCACAACTACAACCCATGACACCAAATGCGATCAACTCAGTCAAACTTTAGATACATCAAAACTAACTTTTACTTAATTGCAAAAAGACTAAACTATTACTATTTTCTTTAAAAGTCTCATGCCAATGCTAAAAGTAATTTCCACATCACCTTTTTTAAAAATGCAGCTATTAAAGTAGTTACCAAGTACCAAATAGCTTATAATCGCCATAAATGACAACTTCAAGTTTGATCTTCACATACAAAACCGTATAAAAATAACTCATCAAAGGCTAGGTCTACCATATAAAGAAAAAATATCCTTACTTCTTCTAGTAGAATCACCCTAGCTAACACTTATCTTTTACCCTTGGCTCACCTATTTTGACTAATATTCAAATCTCTCAAATTACAGCTGCAGCAATGCTATAACTGGTTAGAATTCCCACATCAGCTAGCACATACATAACTTCCTCTAACCCACAAAATACTATATAACCCCTCTAACTGCCCTTCTATCACCTCAGTACTTCATTACTATTTACAAAGTCATACTCTGCACTCTCAAGACAAAAGCATGCTTGAAATCTATAAACCAAAAAAGTATGGGGCAAAGTTTATATTCACGCTGCATACCAGACTATGGAACTCTATAACAAATTAAATCAGACATTTATCTAGCCTCCATGTATTTAAATCCTCTCTCAAAGAGTTCCGCACTAACTCATGGCTATGCTCATATATCTCACCTGTAGTATTTAGATTAACATATATGTTACATTGTTTCTACCCTAACCTGTCATCATACTGTCTATCTCTACCTTTCAACACCTGCCCTCTCCTAATTTTAGGGTGGACTTGTATCTTTATTATTATTATTTCCCAGTATAGTAGACTAAACTTCTAATACTTCTTGTATATACTGATTGTCATATTTAATTGCCATTTTTTAATTATTTTTATTTTTACATCAGTTGGTGTCTCCTCATGATTTATTGTATCCTATTTATTCCACAATCGAGGTGTATGTATATATGTTTTTTTAATTATATTTGTACTAGTGTTTTATTTGATGTTATTTAACTCTCTGGAGCTTTTCTTCCCATGCCTCCACTGAAAGTGGATATTTATTACCCAGTCAGACTTTCCTGGCAAACACATGTCAACAAATAAATAAATAAATAAATATTAGTATTCCAGCCAGACCCTTGATGCAACAATTAGATGCAATGATCATAGTAGCCTGGCAAAACCATAGGCCATCAGCTGCCCATTCAAGTGAAGAGAATGCAAATAATCTACAAGTCAAAATAAGATGTTAAATAGTGATCTGGCACCGATGGGAAGCCATTGCAAGTCTGGTTGTAGAAGAATGATAATGCAGTTATACAAGCTAGCCGTTAAGCTTGCAGTACACTTTTGCTCTCTCTGTGACTCAGTAAGGTCACTATCCAAGATTCCTTTTTAGAGATCATTGCAGTAATTGAAAAAAGATGATACAAAGGCAGAGAGCATGCCACAAGGTCCCTAGATGACATAAAGATCTGGGTCTAGGATATATTTTTCAGATATAAATATGAAGTATGTGATGATGGCTAATACACGGATCTTCAGTGTCAGTGTACCATTCTGAATGATGTGCAGATCAAAGTCTTATAAATTCCCTCAACAACTAAAAAGGGAGGAAAGGAGAAGAAAGTTGGGAGGAGGTAAACTGATATGAACTAATTTCACCTCCGCATTTGAATGTTTAAGTTAAGATTCAAATAATATTCAGATAATCAAATGAGCCACAACTCCAAACAGGCATCTACTGTAAAGGAGCGGTAAAGCTGAATATCGCTATCAAAATAATGATAAAAGATAAGAATCTCCCTCAGGAGTGGAAAATATGTCATAAGTAATAAACATGCTAATACTTAAACATATGCCACCCTACATTCCAGAGAGTAAATATTGGAACAGTTTAATTCTGACACAGCCCTCTGGAAGCAGCCTTATAGTAAAATGTAAACTATATGAGCACTTTTTGTGAGAAACTGCAGTTGATTTTTTTTAATACCCTTTAAATTGCCTGTCTAGGCCTGTTATCAGACTTGTTACTGCCATCACTGCACATTCATTCCTTACTTACTAACAGGATGATAGCAGTTCCAGGTGAGGCCATCTCCCAGGCAGCCATGAGGGATTTCTATGACCCAAATCCTCCCACAAAAGCCACAGAAATCTTGTTGCACATCCCACTCTGAGTGGTCACATTATTACTCATGTCCAAAAAAGGCTATCCCACAGGGATATTTTGTCAGAGTTCCTTGCGCTGCATGATATACACCTCTCTCTAACCTCTAGGGTAAGCACTCCATTGGGATGTACAGCTTCCCACCGAGGATAGTATTGCGGTTGATGCCTCTTACACCCATTCTCTCTAGTTCAACTACTCTAACATGCAGGTCAGTAAACAAGCTTAGGTTTTCATAGGCAGGACTTCATCCCCCCAGCTATTGAGCCATCGATGATTGATTGGAAGACGTTCAGGTCAAGATCCTGTGGTTCACAAACTCAAATGCAGCCATGAGGTCAACGTACAGCAAGACCAGATCTAGCTGTTCACCTCATGCTATCAGGAGGTTATTCGCAACCCAAATGAGGACTGCCTCAGTACAACATAATATCTAAAGAAATAAATATATACATTAAACAGAACATAAGATGTTGTGTAAAATTACAGTTCCACAAATGCAACTTTCAGTAGCGTGTTATCTAAAAATGAGGGCGTGTGATTCAATGATAATTCAAAAGGCAGCATAAATTCAGAGAGAGATTTTTGAGCATGTAGATGATCAAAGCCTCATTTAAAACATTAGAACCAAACCCCGACTTGAAGACAAATTGACAGGCTAGACTATGGTTGGCCCAATACATCCACACTGCATTTTATTAGCTTAGCTGGACTTGGATGAAGTCCAGAGTAAACAGATTGAAAAGATGAAGCCATTATTCAGATCTCATCATAATTAACAAATGTAAACTCACCCCTGCAAAACTACAGAATCTCAGGAGAGAGTCACTGCAACACTCTTCTGTTGTACTCTTGTAAAGGAAACCCCGATGCTTACTACAACATCTGTTATGACAAAGTGCTGCATCCACACACTGACTGCTAGAAAAACTCTATATTGCAGCAAGGTAATTTGTTTTGCATAAAACATCATCTACTTAGAAAAGTACTGTCAGATTACTCAATGTAAATGATATGTCAGAAGAGATACAAACGTCATGCATGAATGCATCTGTGTGGTAAGCAGCAAAACATTTATCCAGATGAACTTTGTCATTGAGCATATTTGCCCGTTATCACTGACATGCCAACCATTTTCTGCATTTCTGAAAGTTCATAGACAAATGATGTATTATGATGACCAGCAGGTCTTGGGTGTGCAGGAGCTGTGACCATGACATCCAGTGTAGCAGTCACTGAACTGCTACTTGCTGTAGCTTCGGTGTCACATTTCTCAGCACTGTCCATGCTAATGAGCTGGCCGAATAAGGGCAATGGTATATCACGAATAAGGGCAATGGTATATCACTATTAGTATTTTATAAATCCATGCAATTAACCATCGCTTTCATGTATGCCATTATTAATGGGAGTTCTAGTTCTAAATAATCCAGATAGAGTTTTGTCTAATAAAATTGAGCAAGCAAAAGAGAATCACAGATTTCTTATTTATAGTCACTTATTAGATATTGTCCAGACATTGAACAACACTGTTCAGGAGTTTAAAATCTTTAAAAACTAAGTAAAGTAAAACACATCTAACAGATTTAAGATTCTATCTGAATGGCACTTTTAGAAAATGAAGTTCTGACATTCATTAACTTAAAAAAGGGCCTGCCCAGACTAAGTGTCCCTTGGCTTTGTTTTAATAATGGTAGTAAGAGGCCCTGATATATAACATTTGATTGAATGGGTAATCTAAATGAAGTAGTTTAAAAGCGAGACTTCCAAAAATCTACTGTAATCCATGTCTTTATAGGTAAGCAATAAGATGTTTTCAAGCATATCCCATGATGTTGATCATGTGTTTACAGGGAGATGAAATGACAAATGTTATCTACTATCTAAAGTTTTGATCCTTTGTGAGCTTAGTTCAGAGCAAGTAATGAATGAGCACATTTCAATTCAGACACAAGACATTTAAGTTCCAATAGAATTCCTTGGTATAAAAGTTAGCAAATGAGAAATGTTGTAACATAGATTTTGGTTCTTGATTTTATGACTATAAAGAGTATCACTGTGATACATGAAGAACAATGTAGATTCCATTAATATGCCTACATATCTGTGTAGCAGGCGTTAGGTATAGCTGCATTATGTGGTCTGCAAATATTAATTTATAGGTCGTATATTAGTTGGGGTACCTAGAAATATTGTTGCAGTTTTTTGTATACTGACAAAAAGTTTCTTAAAGGAAGGAAACATTAGATCTTTGAGAATAAAATTTTCAATGATCTTTCTTGCTTTATGGTTGGTAATATAACGACTTTTAGATTGAATATTTTATTAGACTAATGTGGAGCATCTATATCAGATCATCGACATGGCTCATTATCGAATGCCGTAACGTCGAAGTGCAAAACCCGAACCCTAACAATATTGAAACCTCAAAACAGCAATTTTTTTCCAGGGAAAAAAATTCACTGTTACGAGAAACACACACACACCATAAGCACACTAAAAAGCAGCAATCCACACACATACATTTAAAAGTTACATCTAACCCTACACTACACTGTACATACACTACTATCTATCCACTTACCTTAACCCAGACCCTAACCCTAAGGTCAGTCACTATCGCACACTCACCCGCGCCCTAACCCTAACTCACTTAACCTGCCCCTAATCCCAAATTCTCACTATCACACACTCACCCAAACCACGCCCTAACCCGAACAATCACAGAATCACACACTTACCTTAACACAACCCGTAACTTTCCACAGCAAAAAAAAAAACAGCGAAGCCACAACAATGGCCGACCGAATTCTTTCCCTAGGAAATAATTCGGTTTTGTGCAGCTTCGCTGTTTTCAGTGTTCGCAATATTGGGTTCGATATTAGATCATTCGAAATGCTGCCATTTCGATGATCTTTAATTAGACCCTACTGTGGGAAATTATTATGCAAGATTACAATAACTATACCATCAGTAAAAAGAGAAAGCTCATAGGATCTAGCAAAGACCTTTTTAGATAACCACTTTAAAGAAACCTTCATTTATATAAACTTCATCTGTTATTAGGAATATTTTTCTGTTCTATTCCAGTGTTTCTTCATCAAAAACTGTGTATTTTACAATTTCAAGGGCATGTTTCACGTCAAACGATGCTGCCATAGTAAGAATGTTGTGCTTCATGCTCCACATTTGAAATAATGGCACCATTAACTTCATAGGTACTCATATGTGCATTAATACATTTCTAAAACCATGCTGTACATGGAAAGTAGCTCCCATTTATTTACATGTCATAGTAGCAGGCTTTAAATTCATTTTTTTCAGATATTACAGCAAGTGTTGTAGGTAAGTCTATAATTTTGTACTGTTTGTGGGTTAGGAACTTTAGGAAGGGGAATCATTATCACCAGTTCAATCAGGTAAGGCAGAACACCTGTGGTGATAGAAATGTTGAATATGTAGGTCAGAAATTATGCACCTCTTTCTAGATATGCTGAATGAGGACACTTGTCAGATGGTCCCCGGGATTCATGAACCTTGCGCCAGGCGCCAGCATAGCGTCGGCGTTATAACGCCAAATATGGCTGCTTAGCGATTCAGGTATGAATGAATTCCACGTGCACTACCGGCGTGCGCCGGACCGTCCCGCCCCGGCGTGGGTATGCAAAACACAC